>NC_057809.1:392160873-392172783 GCF_018294505.1 Triticum aestivum
CCCCATAGGTGTTCGAGGATCAGTTTCCCCGACATCTTTGGCGCGCCAGGTAGGGGGCGTCGAGATTGTGTGAACCTGATCCGGCGTTCACACGAGCTAGATCTTCGTTCCCTTCATCAACATGCCACCGAAGAAGAAGACTTCGGCGGCAGCCGCTCCATCCACGTCACTTCCGCCACCGGTGGAGCAAACGGGTGGTGGAATGGACGCCGGCGGAAGAATGGACGTCGACGAGGAAGCTCATGATGCCGCCAGGTCCAAGAACAAGGATGCACAAACCTCGGCGACTGTACATGTTCCACGCCACTCTCAGGAGGCGCAAGACCAACAGCGTCATGGCACTAGCAGTGCCATACGCATGATAGGCCAAGACCAAGCTGGTGGATCTCGGGGCGCTCAAGACCAGCATGCATGCCAGCGTGCTGGCACGAGCGGGGCACGGTCGCCTGGACGGGATACTGCTCCTTCCAACATAGTTAGAAGTTCGAGCACGTCCCGCTCCTGCGCCGTCCGCCACTGCCACCCACCACTCCAGCAGAAGCTTTGGCGCGAGCTCAACTTCTCCAAGATTACCCTCCGACGTCGGACAAGATCGACGAATGGAGGGCCACAATTCAGAGTCTCATCGGCTACGCCAACGGCAACACTCCACAGCGGCCGAACGCGTCACCGCCGCGGCAGGGTTGCCAGGCGCGAGCCAGTGGCGATGAAACGGGTGGAGGTGCAACTACCATGCAATCACCGCCCCGAAGGCCAAGATCGCCGACTCGCCGGATCCACCTCGACAGCGACTCCACTGCATCGTCGGATCCACGAGCTCGTCGCGATCAGCGCCAAGTCCTTCATGATCGGCAACAAGAAGACGCTCGAACTCGCATCGAGCGCCAAAGAGAAGCGCGACGTCAATCCGACAAGCGCGCTGGGCCCTCTGATGACATGCATGCGCCAGGGGAACCAGACGATCTGCCGTACGCGGTAGGTTGCCCTGCGTTCACTCGTGAGCTGCGGCAAGTCCAGTGGCCTAGCACGAAAAACTTCAAGCCAGACATACCGGAGAAGTACGACGGCAAGACGCATCCGTCAGAGTTCCTCAGCATCTACACCATCGCGGTGCAGGCTGCCGGGGGACGGGATGACAAGATCCTTGCCAACTACTTCCCGCTGGTGCTCAAGCCCAACGTCAGATCTTGGCTCATGCACTTGCCGGACAACTCAATATCCTCTTGGGCTGATCTGTGCCATCAATTCGTCGGTGCCTTCACAGGCGGACACAAGCCTCATGGCCAGGAGAGTGATCTTCATCTGCTCGCCCAGAAGGAAGAAGAGCCCCTGCGCAAGTACATTCAGAGATTCAGCAGTGTGCAGCACAACATCCCAGACGTCCACCCTGCCGCGGTGATTAGCGCGTTCCATCAGAACGTGCGGAACCGCAGGATGCGGGAGGAAATGGCGATGTGCAAGATCAGGGATGTCAGTGAGTTATATGCACTGGCCGACAAGTGTGCACGTGCTGAGGAAGGGAGGAGACTCCCCGGAGAGAATGTAGGAGCGGGAGGATCTGACAGTGAATATGCTACCCCGTCAAGGAAAAACCGGCGGCGGAACAACAAAAGGAGGAAAGGCAAAGAGGTGCTAGTTGTTGAGCAGCCCGGCAACGGTGGTGGCGCCAAGGAAGCCAAAGCTGGTGACTCCGGCAAGGAGGTTGCCGCGGAGGTGGCGGTCACCGACAAGCAGGACGGCACCAACAAGCAGTATTGCAAGATCCACCGCACCAAGCGCCATGATCTCCAGAACTGTAAGAAAGTCGAGCAACTTGTTGAGCAACAGAAAGCTGAATACGAGCGGCGTGACAAGGAAAAGGCCCAGGAAGGTGCTGGGGGATCCGGCAAGAAACGTCCCGGTCGAGGGGGACGCCGCGGCAAGGCCAAGCAGCGGCAAGGAGACAGACCTCTCCGCGGCCGCGACAAGGATGAAGATGACAACGACGATGAAGACATGGATGATGAGGAGACTGATGAGCAGGAGTTCCAGAAAGCCACAGAGGTCCTGTGTGTTGACGGTGGTGCTTCTCTGCATACCTCGCACTGTCAGCTCAAGCAGTGGGTGCGGGAAGTTAATGTAGCAGAACCACCCGTCGAGTCACGCAAGCCTCTGAAATGGTCCGGCACGCCTATCATCTTTGATATTGAGGACCACCCGGATCGCATAACTGCGGTCGGGTGCTTGCGGATGTTGGTTTCACCAACAATCCGCAACCTCAAGGTCACTAAGATGCTAGTTGACGGCGGGGCCGGCTTGAACCTGATCTCCTCTGCGGTGCTCCAGAAACTCCAGATCCCTGACAGCGAGCTCGAAGAGATCGGTACATTTCAAGGAATCAACCCGGGAAGGAGCAAGCCGAAGGGAAAGATCACGTTGCCGGTAACATTTGGCAGCGAACTGAACTTCAGGACTGAGAGGGTCACATTTGATGTTGCTGACTTTCCGTTACCTTATAATGGAATCCTTGGCCGTCCGGCACTCGCCAAGTTCATGGCAGCCTCTCACTATGCGTACAACGTACTGAAAATGCCAGGCCCAATAAGTGTCATCTCTGTCCCTGGCGATAAGAAGGATGCTCTTATCTGTGCCGACAAGATTTACCGGGAAGCAGCAGCCGCAGCAGAACGCAAGACACTTGCCGCTGAAGCTCCCGGGGGGAAGAAGAAGACCAAGTCCGGCAAGAGCTCTGATGCCCACTCCGGCAAGCGCACCTCTTTGGAGTGCTGCGCTACTGTCGAGGACGCACCATCGAGCTCCACCGGCAAGTGTAAGAAGGCAATGGCAGCTCCACCTGAGACCAAGAAGGTGTTCGCCAAGGAGGATGGCGCTGGTGGTACTTTCACCATCAGCGCCACTCTTGACCCCAAATAGGAAAGCGCGCTCGTTGCTTTCCTGCGGGTGAATGTCGACGTGTTTGCATGGCAACCGTCTGATATCGCTGGTGTTCCCAGGAAAGTAATTGAGCACCACCTTGCCGTCTGTCCTCATGCTCGGCCCGTCAAGCAGAGAGTCAGGAAGCAGGCAGTGGAGCGCCAAGAATTCATCGCAGAAGAAATCAAGAAGTTGGAAGCAGCAGGCCTTGTCAGAGGAGTGCTCCATCCCACGTGGTTGGCCAATCCCGTTGTTGTGCGCAAGGCTAATGGGAAATGGAGACTTTGTATTGACTTCACTGATGTTAATAAAGCTTGTCCCAAAGACCCATTTCCCTTGCCGCGCATTGACCAAATTGTTGACTCCACAGCCGGATGTGATCTGCTTTCATTTCTTGATGCATACTCAGGATACCATCAGATCTTCATGGCAGAAGAGGATGAAGAGAAAACCGCATTTATCACCCCGTGTGGCACGTACTGCTTCGTACGGATGCCTTTCGGTTTGAAGAATGCTGGTTCAACATTCGCAAGGGTAGTCCACCACGCTTTTGAGCCGCAAATGCACAGAAATGTGGAAGCTTACATGGATGACATAGTGGTCAAGAGCAAGAACAGGGCGACCCTGATTCAAGATTTAGACGAGACATTTGCAAATCTGCGGAAGATCATCCTCAAGCTTAACCCCGAGAAGTGCGTGTTTGGAGTCCCTTCCGGCAAGCTTCTCGGGTTCTTCGTGTCTCAGCGGGGAATTGAAGCCAATCCCGACAAGATCAAGGCCATTGAGCAGATCGAAGCACCAAAGCGCGTCAAGGATGTACGAAGGCTTGCCGGTTGCGTGGCTGCTCTCAGTAGGTTTATCTCTAGATCTGCTGAGCGCGCCCTGCCATTTTTCAAAATTTTGAAAAAGGCAGGTCCAATGAAATGGACTCCGGAGGCGGAGGCTGCGCTGCAGGACTTGAAGAGATACCTGTCCTCCACTCCAATACTTGTCGCACCTAAGCCGCAAGAGAAGTTGCTGCTGTATATAGCGGCAACCAATCAAGTGGTTAGTGCTGCGTTAGTGGTAGAGAGAGAGGCAGATGATGAGCCAGCAACCACGACAGATACATCCAGCGACAAGCAGGGGGCTTCGCCGACAAGCTCTGGTCCCGACAAAGATGGATCTGCGCAGGTGCATGATAAGATGCAGAAGAGAATGGTGCAGCGTCCAGTTTACTTTGTCAGTTCCCTTCTGCAGGGGGCTAGATCAAGGTACTCTAGTGTGCAGAAGTTGCTTTTCGGCCTCCTCATGGCCTCAAGAAAGCTGCGCCATTACTTCCAAGCACATGAAATCACAGTCGTCACTCGCTTTCCGCTGAAGAGGATACTGCAAAATCCAGAAGCAACAGGCAGGATTGTCGAGTGGGCGCTGGAACTGTCAAGCTTTGGCCTCAAGTTTGAGAGCACTTCAACTATCCAAAGCAGAGCATTGGCAGAGTTCATAGCAGAGTGGACGCCAACCCCAGATGAAGAAAATCCAGAGACGAGCATCCTCGTCAAAGAGGCAAGCAGAGAGTGGTTGATGTACTTTGATGGTGCCTTCTCGCTGCAAGGCGCTGGTGCGGGCGTGCTGCTTGTCGCACCCACCGGAGAGCACCTCAAATATGTAGTCCAGATGCACTTTCCCAAGGAGAAAGCAACCAACAATACTGCAGAGTATGAAGGATTGCTTGCCGGACTCAGAATCGCAGCAGACCTTGGGATCAAGAAGCTCATTGTCAGGGGTGACTCACAGCTTGTTGTCCGCCAAGTGAACAAGAACTACCGGAGTCCATTGATGGAAGCATATGTTGATGAAGTGAGGAAGCTAGAAGAGCACTTTGACGGCCTACAGATGGAACATATCCCGAGAGCTCAGAATGACATTGCTGATGGCCTGTCAAAGTGCACCACATTAAAGTTACCTGTGGAACCAGGGATCTTTGTGCTCAAGTTGACTCAGCCATCCGTAGCACCCTCAACTGGACAAAGCAAGAAGAGAAGTTGGTTTCTAGCGACTACTTTCCGGCAGAGCTCCCCGAAGCCGCCGCCAAGAAAGTCCCCAAGATCAACACCCAGAATGCTGAGGGGCAGTCTGCTCCGGCAAACCTTATGGTTTATTCCGTTGAAGCAGACGCTCCCGACAAGTTTTGCTCCGGCAAGCTTGCCGGGGAACATCAAGCTCCGGCAGGGCCGCAAGTCCTTGCCGTAGAAGCGGATGTTCCCGCAGCAGCAGATGTGCCTTTAGTCCTTGTTGTCGAGCCACAAGCTCCAGCATAGGCACAGCAGATTGTCCATTTCCTTCAGATAGGAGAACTTCCCGAAGAGCAAGAAGAAGTGGAAAGAGTAGCCCGGCAGTCAAGTATGTACCAGTTTGTCGATAACATACTGTACAGAAGAAGACTCAACGGTGTGAAATTGAAGTGTATTTGCCGGGAAGATGGACAAAAGCTGTTGGCAGAGATACATGGAGGCATGTGTGGCCACCACATAGGCGCAAGGGCACTTGCCGGCAAAGCTTTCCGGCAAGGCTTCTTTTGGCCGACAGCCCTCCAGGATGCAACTGCACAAGTAACCAAGTGTGAAGTGTGTCAGTTCCACTCCAAACAGATACACCAGCCAGCTCAAACTCTCCAGACGATCCCTTTATCCTGGCCATTTTCGGTCTGGGGGCTCGATATCCTCGGCCCTTTCCCTCGAGCTGTCGGGGGCTTTGAGTACTTGTACGTCGCAATCGACAAGTTCACAAAGTGGCCGGAAGTGCAGCCAGTGAGGAAGGTGACAGCACAGTCAGCAGTCAAGTTCTTCAGGTCAATTGTTTGCCGTTTCGGGATCCCTAACAGGATCATCACCGACAACGGCACGCAATTCACGAGCCGCACGTTCATGCAGTACGTCCAAGACCTTGGCGCCAAGGTCTGCTTCGCTTCTGTTGCTCATCCGAGAAGCAACGGTCAAGCAGAGAGGGCAAATGTTGAAGTGCTGCGCGGGCTCAAGACCAGAACTTTCGACAGGCTGCGCAAGTGCAGAAGAAACTGGATCGAGGAGCTGCCGGTGGTTCTTTGGTCGATCAGAACGATGCCAAATCGAGCCACTGGCCAGACACCTTTCGCTCTAGTCTACGGAGCAGAGGCAGTTCTCCCCACGGAACTCGTATACGGATCGCCTCGAGTACTCGCTTATGATGAGTTTGAGCAAGAACAGCTGCGACAAGACGACGCGCTGCTCCTTGAGGAAGATCGTCTTCAGGCTGCTGTACGAGCTGCTCGATACCAGCAAGCTTTGCGCCGCTACCATAGCCGCAAAGTTAAGGCCAGAAGCTTCGAGGAAGGCGACCTTGTTCTTCGGCGCGTTCAGTCCGCCAAGAATTCCAACAAGTTGACGCTGAAGTGGGAAGGCCCTTATCGGGTGAGACGAGTCACAAGGCCCGGTGTTGTCCGCCTTGAGAGCGAAGATGGCATTCCGGTGAGAAACTCCTGGAACATAGAACATCTTTGTAAGTTTTTCCCGTAGGGCGCGGTTGCCGGAACCCCGTTCCGGCAACCACCTTTTGTACAAGTCTTGCCGCTGTCACATGTAATCCTTTGTACAAAGCCGGGCGCAGATCCCGTGCATAAAAAGAACCCCATGTGCTCCGCACAGCTTGTCCATTTCATGCATTAGTTTCTTTCTCGCATGCATTATCTGACACTTTGTGCAGCACCTACATCCGGTGAGCAGTAACGAGCCGAAGGGCTCCATATCGTTATTTTCTCTTCTTTCTTCTTTTTCAACAAAGGAAAAGGAGGTTCCCTCGCACACATGTTTGCCGGGGGGGGGGGAGGAGAAGATTGTGGTATAGACCAGGCATCGTTCAAGCGAAGTCTTGCCTTGCCGGGAAGCAAGCGACAGAAAAGCTAAGTTGCCAAAGTTTGAGCAATCAGTTTTTAAATTTTTGAGTTATCTTCCTCGAACGACCCTGCTTTGTATGGAAAACCTATGCACGGAGGAACCAACTCGTGGCTAGTTGCGCCCTTACTTTGTTTCGAGTCCGCTCAACAGCTTAAGTGTGTTGCATCTAGTCGCGACAAGGTTTCTTGTCGAAAGCAGCACCGCCAGCAGGCTGCTGAAGTTCCGCACTCAGCGCTCGCAGCTCGGGTGCCTGCGATGACAAGTTCCCTAGAAGCGTAGGGTAAAAACATACAAAGGAAGGAATCTAGTAGAGGAAATAACATAGCAATTGATAACAGAAATAAAGTTATATTACAAGATAACTTGTCGCAGCTCTAACAGAATGTTTTCATAACATGATTAGCAGCGGCAAGGGAAAAGAAGAAATGGACGGCCTAGTCTACGCGTCCGCCCTCGACCCTCTTGATCTCGCAAATCTTGTCCACAATGGGTGCGACAAGGGCCTTGAGTGCATCCAGATCGGCGTCAGGCGGCAAGGACCTGAGGACGTTGGTGAAGCTGAGGCCTGGATTGTGGAAGGCCACCTTCATCAGCACCTTCTGGAGAAGCCCGGCGCAGATTTTGCGCGACTCGTCGGCCAGCTGCTTCGGGATCCTCTCCCGGAGCCGCTGGAGTGCCGTCGCCACGCCCTTGAAGAACAGGCTGAGCTTGGCGCTGGGTTGAAGACTCTCGTCGGAAGGATACCCAAAGTCCTCCATCCCCAGCTGCGCCAGCTCCTCATTGATGACTGCGGCAATGTTCACCAGACCCTCGGTCCAGTGCTCCACAGTGTCTCTGAACGAGTTCTGGGTAACTGCAATGCTCTCCAGCAGCGCCGCGTCAGCCTTGACCTTCTCCGACAAGGTCTTCTCCCGCTCCTTGGCGGCCTCCAGCGTCTGCGTCTGCGTGGCCAGCTTCAGCTCCAGGTCTGCTTTGGAATCCTTGGCGGCGCTGAGCTCCTTGCCCCTCTCAGCGAGAAGACCTTGCAGCTCACCATGGGCGGCAACATCCTTCTCACGCTCACGCTTGAGCGCGGCAAGCTCCTCACCGCTCTTCCCAATGTTGGCCTCCAGCTGCGCCACCTTCTCCTCCAGCTCTTTCTTGGCGGCCTCTGCAATTGCCGTAGCGTCCTTTGCCTCCTTGAGCGCCCCGCCAAGTGCTTGCTCGTGCTCGGCGAGCTCTTCCTCGTAGCTGTCGAGGTTGGCCTTCCGCTGCACTAGTTCACCTTCCCGCGCGGACTGCTTCTCGGCGGCCAGCCTTTGCTCCTCCTCAGCTTCGGCCTTCTCGAGAAGGAAGGCCGTGCGCTCCTCGTCGAGTCGCTCCCGCTCCTGCGCCAAGGACCGGAGAGCTTCTTCATTGTGGCCCCGGAGCTCCTCCGCGCGCTTCTCCATGTCAACTCCTGCCTTCGCGACAAGCGCTTCCGGGAAGCCAGCTTGGCTTGCCGGGCGCGGTAGAGTAACAACAGCTTCCGCAGCAGCTGCTCTTCCTCAGGCTCGCCGCTGCTGCTGCTGGGCGCGTCGACCAACGACAGTCCAGCAGAGGCGAGCACCTCCCCGTCGAAAGTTTCCCCCTCGACCGGTGCCCTGGTGCTCGACGCCCAGGGTAGCTTGATGAAGATATTGTCGCCGGCCTTCAAGTAGGCGTCGGGCTGGGGCTCCTCGGAGCCCGGCTCCGCAGAAGCGGCAGAGGGATCGGCGGTCGGCGCAGCGCCTGGCGCTCCTGCGGCCTCAGGGTCGTCAGTGCGATCACCCGACCCCTCGCCGGCTTCTGCAGTGGCAGCCCTGGCGGCCTCCTCGCCGGCGATCTCATCAGCACCGGCCCCTTCCTCGTCGGCGCCCTCTGTCTCCATTGGCTCAGTAGCAGAGGGGTCTGAAGAACGAAGAAGGGAGAAAAATCAATCAAAAATCCAAGAGAAGAAAATCAGAAGAAGAAGAACCCAAGGGAAAGTTTTTGGACAAGTGAATTACCTGCGCCAAGATCTGCAGTTGCGGTCTCGGTCGCCACAGGATCGACGGTGCTGTCCCTTGCTGGAGAGTTCTCCCTTGCCGGAGAGCGCTCCCTTACCGGGAACCCCTCCCTTGGCGGCGTAGTCGAAGCAGATGGCACTTCGGGACCAGCTTCCGGGCGCTCCTGATGTGGCGGCTCTGCTCCTACACAAATCAACAAGTAAGATATCAACAAAGGAAAAAGCACTCAAGCGCGCCCGGTAGCAGAAGGCTAAACTATGAACTTACGCCGGGGACTGCGCTGGGGGCTGCTTTGAGGAGTGATTGCCGGGTCCGTCAAGGTGGTCTCGGACCCACCTCCTGCTGACACGATGGGGTCATCCTTGATGACAATCACCGCAGCCTTGGCCCTCTTCGCCGCTCTCTGGGCCAGCGTCCTGAAAAGAAAGGAGTCCAGATTGGAGCAAGTCAGATACAAGATATAAACAGCAAGATTGAAGAACTAAAAGAGCACCAAAGAAACTTACTCTTCTTCCTCCTCGTCGGAGCTGAGCGCGGAAAGATCAAAGTCCGGCCCTCCTCCGGTACGGCGAGGCAGAGGAGTAGGATCCCTTGCCTGCTTGGCGGGGGCGGTGGCGGTGGCCCGGGAAGATCCCGCTCCAGTTGCCGCTGTTGCGTGGGGCGCTCCCGCGGCAACATTGCTTGCCGCGGTAGAGCGCGTCGCACGGCTCGACAGCTGTTGACCCGACTGCCGCCCCGCTGCGTCCCCGGCCCTACGAAGGCGCCTTCTTGGCGGGGCCGGGGGCTCCGCCTGCGGCAAGTTTTCTGAAGGCTCGGGCTCCTCCTCGCCGGCCTCGCTCGGCTCGGCTTCGGAACCGGCAGGCTCCTCCTCGCCAATGAACTCCGCGCGCTCGGCAAGGTTTGCCGCCTCTGCAGCCTCCACCTCCTCCACAGTGAACCCAAACACGCCCGCGGCAGCTGCGGCCGCAACCTCTTCCGCCCTAGTGGCGATGCGCTGCAGCTCCTCGTCAGTGGTGTCACGGGTGAGGCTCTTTTGCTCGTCAGCGCGGACCGGCACTTCTTCCAAGTTGTCGAAGAACGCTTGCACGATGTCATCCGCAGGCTCTTGCCAAGTTGGAACGATTCCGTGTGAATCACACAACGACATCATGGCGCGGATCCGGTCAAGCGAAGAATTGTTGCATAATGGGACAACGCCCCTCGGCAGCGTGAATGGGTGCTGGGGGTCGCGTTTGAACAACTCCAAGAGCATTGCATCCAGCTCCAAGACGGTGAAGTTGTAGTTGAGGCCCGGCCGCAGCCTCATGATGTCCGCCGAGTTCTTGAATTCCCAGGCGGGCCTCCCCCTCTCCTGCAGGGGGGCGATGCGGCGGCGGAGGAAATCTACGCCTACAGCGCCTACAGTGAGCCCGGCAAGCCTGAGGCGAAGGATCCTAGTAATGGCAATCTTCAGCATCTCGTCTTCCGGGGCCACGTTGCTCCAGTCATTGCCGCGCACTATTGGAGTTTGGCGCACGGCGGTGTAGGGCTGCGGATTCTCCTCGACAATCCAGCACCACTCCGCTCTCCACTCATCCCACTTGCTGCGGAGCTCACCCTCCAAGTACGCCTCCTTCTTGCCGACTCTCGAGATCTAGGCAATCCCTCCGGCAAGCGGCTCTCCTCTCTCTACCCGAGGTATGAAGTAGTGGCAGAAAAGGGCAACACTGGGGTGGACTCCGACAAAGTTTTCGCACAAATGTGCGAAAACTGCCATGGTCAGAACGGCGTTGGGGGTGAAGTCAAGGAGGCGGAAGCCGTATGTGTTCATGATATCGCAGAAGAACTCCGAGAAGGGCGGGCAGAGCCCGCAATAGAAGAATAGCGCGAAGAATGGGTACCCGTTTGGAGCCAGCTCCGAAGCAGCGGCCGGGAGTACCCTCATGCGCGGATGCGCACGCGTCTCCGTCGCCCAAAAGAGGTAGAAGTACTCCCTCAGCTCCTGCACGCCGAGCTGAGGGGAGAAGATCGCCCGCTCCTTCCGCAGCGCCGCGAGCCGCTGCGCCTCGGCCGACTTCACGCCCTTTCCCTTGTCGGCTTTCGGGGCCATGGCGGAGGTGGTGAGGGAGGTCAACGGCGTGGTGATGCTGGTGGCAATGGGGGGCCGAGCGCTGCTCTCTCGGCTTCGAGAAGAAGGGGGGAGCGGCGGAGGTTCATGAAGATGAAGTAGTAGCAACCAGCGAGGGGGAACGAACTGCCCCTGTTTCCTCTGCTTATAAAGAGGGACGGGGCGGACGTTTCGCCCTTCCGAATAAACAACCACCCACGATCTCTCCCACGACGCCGCATTCAACGCGTGCCGTTATGGGAGAGCGCGGTGGATACGGAGCGAGATTCGGTGTGGCCCAGTCTGCGTGTGCCCGTGCCCTGTCTTGGGCCTGGCCCAACAGCACTCGGCACCGTGTCTGGCCCAGGCCCGGGGGCTCCTGTCGGTGTACTAGAATAGGGGTACCCTAGTACCCCGAACTTGTGCACGGGCAGTTGCAGCACCCCGCGGCAAGGCTTGCCGGGCGAACGCCAAGATCCTCCATGGTTCCCTTGGAGCCATTCAAGAACAAAGTATTTAAGCTCAGGAGACAAGGCCCCGGCAAGAGGAGCTTGCCGGGAAGGCCAGCCAGGACACTCCAAGGAACTTGCCGCGACGCGCCTCGCGCTCCGGCAAGGCAACAAGGCCCCGGCAAGAGGAGCTTGCCGGGAAGACCAACCAAGGTACCTCGAGGCCCGGTAAGCGACAAGCCTCCGGACCCGACAAGATAACAGCAGCGGCAAGGCGCTTGCCGTGGCAGGCGGCCACTCTGTGCCCACGCTCCAGCGCATCCACCAACGTGTCACCCTGGGGGCTTCTCCAGGCGCGCGTGGCGGGAGGCTGTGCAGCCAGCGGTGCGCAGGGGCATGCGAAGCTGACAAGATCGCCATCATGGCGAATGGTGGCGCCCCTAACGGTCCTTTTCTGCACTGTTTGGGCGATGCAGACGGGCACTTAATGCCCTTGTCCCCTGCCGTCAGGGTTAGGTAGGGTGCACTGTACAAGTAGCTATACC
>NC_057809.1:392773278-392964766 GCF_018294505.1 Triticum aestivum
GGCGGGATCTACGTGTGAAGCGGAGTACATAGCTGCTTCAGAAGCAGCAAATGAAGAAGTCTGTATGAAGGAGTTCATATCCGATCTAGGTGTAATACCTAGTGCATCGGGTCCAATGAAAATCTTTTGTGACAATATTGGAGCAATTGCCTTAGCAAAGGAATCCAGATTTCACAAAAGAACCAAACACATCAAGAGACGCTTCAACTCCATCCCTGATCATGTCAAGGAGGGAGACATAGAGATTTGCAAAATACATACAGATCTAAATGTGGTAGACCCGTTGACTAAGCCTCTTCCACGAGCAAAACATGATTAGGACCAAGACTCCAGGGGTGTTAGAATCATTACAATGTAATCTAGATTATTGACTCTAGTGCAAGTGGGAGACTGAAGGAAATATGCCCTAGAGGCAATAATAAAGTTGTTATTTTATATTTACTTACATCATGATAAATGTTTATTATTCATGCTAGAATTGTATTAAATGGAAACTTGATACATGTGTGGATACATAGACAAAACACCGTGTCCCTAGTAAGCCTCTACTGAGATAAGCTCGTTCATCAAATATGGTTAAGTTTCCTAAAAATAGACATGTGTTGTCATTTGATCAACGGGATCACATCATTAGGAGAATGATGTGATGGAGAAGACCCATCCGTTAGCTTAGCATGTTGATCATTCAGTTTTATTGCTATTGCTTTCTTCATGTCAAATAAAAATTCCTTTGACTATGAGATTATGCAACTCCCGGATACCGGAGGAATGCCTTCTGTGCTATCAAACATCACAATGTAAGTGGGTGATTATAAATATGCTATACAGGTATCTCCAATGGTGTTTGTTGGGTTGGCATAGATCAAGATTAGGATTTGTCACTCCGAGTACCGGAGAGGTATCTCTGGGCCCTCTCGGTAATACACATCATAAGAAGCCTTGCAAGGAAAGTGACTAATGAGTTAGTTACAAGATGATGCATTACGGAACGAGTAAAGAGACTTGCCGGTAACGATATTGAACTACGTATGTGGATACCGACGATCGAATCTCGGGCAAGTAACATACTGATCTGCAAAGGGAATAACGTATGTTGTCTTAAGGTTCGGTCGATAAAGATCTTCATAGAATATGTGGGAGCCAATATGGGCATCCAGGTTCCGCTATTTTTTATTGACCGGAGAGGTGTCTAGTTCTCGAACCCATAGGGTCCGCATGCTTAACGTTCGTTGATGATATAGTACTATATGAGTTATGTACGTTGGTGACTGAATGTTGTTCGGAGTCCCGTATGGGATCATGGAAATGACAAGGCTCCAGAGGTAAAGATTGATATATGGGATAGTAGTGTTTGATTTCCGGAAGGGTTTCAGAATTCATCGGATGTCAGGACACCGATTCCAAGTCACATCGATCTAGCTGGTAACACCTCATATCACTTTGCGGCCTCACGCACGGTAATCCCACGGGTGTCGCCTTACCATGGCCCGGGACCGTTTGCGTCGCTAGCATCCATATGACAGAGAACCCGGGCCGACATGGCTAGTCGTGAACCCAAAGCGACACTAACCTATGGGGACAGGCATACATGAATCACATCGAGCATGTCGGTCAGCAGCGTGTGAATCCGGGCTGTAGCACTGGGCTAATAGGACTCCGGGAACCCGGGCTGTAGCAGGCTAGGCAGGACTCCGGATGTCACCGCGTGACATTTCCCGAAGGGACAGACACAGGAACAAAGTGAATCACATGCCGGCCAGTCAAGTGTTTCGGAGCAGTAGTGCTGGGCTAGCAGGACTCCGGTGAACCGGGCTGTAGCGGACTACTATGGCTCATGGAAGCACATGACTACATTTCCCCATAATAGAGGCTACCAAGGATAAACAACTAGGTTGTCGGATCCCACACATACCAAGCATTTCAATCATACACACAATATGCTCGATATGTGTAAATACAACATGGCATCACAACATAACTCTACGACTGAAGTATTTATTCATTAGGCTCCGAGGAGCGAGATATTACAAACATGGGTCTCATGACCCATCATTCAGAGCATACAAGTCAAAGCACATGCGGAAGCTTAACATGTCTAAGTACAGACATCTACAAATGAAAAAGGCTGAGAAGCCTGACTATCTACTAGATCCTGCCGAGGGCACAAGATCGTAGCTGAGGTAACAAGCTAAACGTCGAAGTCCACGTGGAACTACTAGCGAGACTGACGTCTCTCTGTAAAACATAAAATAGGCAAACATGAGTACAAATGTACCCAGCAAGACTTACATCAGAACTAGCTACATATGCATCAGTATCAATAAAGGGGGTGGTGGAGTTTGACTGCAGCAAGCCAGCTTTGACGTGGTGGCTATCCTGAACTACGACTGTTGGTAACTATTTTGAGGTGGCGCACACGAGTCCACATATTCACCATATCAATACACCACTATGGATCCGCTCCCGTCCCCTACGAGAAGGCCATCCATAGCACTCACGCTTATCTTGCGCATTTTAGAGTATCCACTTTCACTTGTCTATGAACTATGCAAGGGGTCCAAGTTTCCATATCCGAGGAATCCGGCTATTCGAATAGATAATGATAACCCTGCAGGGGTGTACTTCTTCACACACTCTCTCGCCCCTTACCACCATGTACACGTCGTGTATCTCGGCAACCTTCAAGCGGAAGCCTGGTGAGGGAGTCGGCCACGACCTGACTAACCACACAAGTCTCTAGTCCAGGTTTATCGCCTATTCAGGTTCCATCCGCAAGGAGATCCGGTCGGGGTGTCGCTCACGGCCCCAAACGATGTGTACAGGGTTCCCAAGCCCACCATCCGGGTGCCACTTGGTACACCGGGCCGCTGTGCCTAGTCTGTCCCAAGCCCACCTGTACCGGGTGCCACTTGGTAGACTACTAACACTACCTACAAACACAAGAAACTAGTTGCAACTCCTGGACAGAGATCGAGTTGATTAATAAGTCGAGAGAGCTTGGAGCGCCCGGAGCCCAATGTGTGGTAGTAACTGTTCATGGATCACAAACACAGAACTCAGTTCCTGAGGATGGCTGCAATAAGACAACCCACCATGTACTCCTACATGGCCTCTCACCGCTACCTTTATCAAAACGTGTTCACACACTTAGCTCACACACAGTAGGACATGTTCACCACATTCCAATTCATCCCCGATGAATCGGACCTGACTCAAATCTAAGCAGTAGCAGGCATGACAAACAAGCATGAATGAGTAGGCACATCAGGGCTCAAACAACTCCTACTCATGCTAGTGGGTTTCTTCTCTTTACTGTGGCAATGACAGGTCATGCAGAGGAAAGGGGTTCAACTACCTCAGCATGTAACAATTGAATCGCTGTTGTCCTAATGCAGTAAAAGAGAGCAGGAGCGAGAGAGTGGGATTGTATCAAAATGAACAAGGGGGTTTTGCTTGCCTGGCACTTCTGAAGATATCATTCGGTCTTCATCAGTGTCAACGATCACAACATCGGTACAACGTCTATCGAGAGGGGACAACCACCGGCAACAGAGAAGGAACACAATCAATGCAATGCACAACATGATGCATGATAATGACATGGCAATATGTTGTTGATTGAGCTAATGCAACTAGCAACACAATTAAACGAAGTTGGTTTGAACCCAAAGTTCAAATTCAAACTCCACATGTGGTTATTTAAATACCATTCATTTGATTTGTCCTAAACAGTGGCCTTAAGTTGTTCTAGCATGCATGAAAATGCTACAGATGGTTTCCTTGAATTTTTCTGATAATTTTTCATATATAATTTATTTCATTCTGAGCTACGGTTGATTTTCCATGAATTTTTGAAGTTCTAAACATTTTTGGAATTTTCTGAATTATTTAAAAATCCAGAAAATCACTTACTGCGTCAGCAGGACATCGAGGTGACGTCAGCAGGTCAAAGGCGTCGACCAGGTCAAACCTGACCAGTGGGACCCACTGGTCAGTGACCCAGTCAACTAAGTTAGTTAGCCCTAACTAACTAGGCTGGGCCCACTGGTCAGCGACTGAAGTAACTAACCTAACTAGCTAATTAGTGCTAACTAGAGTAATTAGTCCGGCGGGGCCCGTAAGTCAGTGAGAGAGAGGGGGAGGTCAAACCGGGCAGTGGGGTCAACCCACGCTGGTCAACCGGTCAGCGGTCGCCGGCATTTAGCCGCCGGCGACGACAGAGATGGCGGGGCAGCTCAGAAATGCTCTAAAGGGCACCATTCGACGCGTGGGTTGCACCTACGGGTTCCTGGGAGTGAGGCGCATCCATTGGTGGTGGTGGTAGGAGCTGGGGTGGCCGGAAAAGTGGCTGGCGACGAGGTTCAGCGGCGGCAACAACTCGGGCATCCTTGGGGTAGTGCTACAGAGCACGGGAGGAGGCGCTGCGATTGTCTGCGGGCTCATGGGATCGTGCTGAGCATGATGGTGTGCTCGGGCACGAGTTGCACTGGCTGTGGGCACGGCGGCGACATCGCCGGCGGCGTGGAGTTCTCGTCCAAGATGGGGCTATGGCCTAGAGGTCGAAAGCGACTAGGGGAGAAGGGGAAACGACTCGGGGGCTCACTGTGGTGACGTAGGGATGGCCAGCGTGCTCGGGGAAGCGTCGGAGGCGACAAATCAACCGACGAAGTCCGGCGAGCAGAAGCGGTGGTGACGAGCTTGAAGACGATGACATGGTGATCCTCGGCTTGCATGGCTTGGCGAGGAGGAAGAGGGGGACCAGGCGGAGCCTCTCAGCGTGTTGGCGAGGCGAGGCAGTGGCTGTGGCCACGGCCGTGCTCATCGGCGGCGACGGCTGCGCTCGGGTTCGAGAGAGAGAGAGGGAGAGAGACGAGGTAGGGAGAGAGGGGAGCGGCCGAGGGGGTCCAAGGGTCTGCGTGGCGCCCCTAGGGCGTCGAGGAAGCGGCAGGAAGCAGGAGGTGGCCCGGTGCGTGGCCAGTGCGCGACGGCACGCGCCCTCCTGCCCACTGGCAGGAGGTTGGGGATGACTGGCACCTGGGCCTGCTGGGCTGGGCCGGCCAGCTAGGGTGCTGGGCCGGTTGGTAGGCGCCAGGTAAGGACCTGGTAAGTCCTCTGCCTTTCCATTTGTTTCTATTTTCTCCTTTTGCAATTTGTTTTTGATTTAGTAAAAACACCAAATCATTTCTATAAATTCAGAAATTAATTATGGGCAATAACTGAATTTTCTCAGAGGCCCTTAGCTATTTTCAGAATTGCTGGAGCATTTAATAATATGTATAGCAATTAAATGCCCCAATTCAAATACTTCATGAATTAATTCAAATATCCAGAATGGCCTGAAAATATTTGCATCATTTTTGGCAGAGGTTTTCACCTTTAACAAAAATCATGATCATTTTCAAAGGCATTTTGGGTTCTTTGAAAAAGATTTTATTTGAACCTATTTAATTTCTTTTAGGTGCTAGGGTTTGATCAATCCCCATTTCAAGTTTATTTAAATTGTAAACATGATGACATGAGGAACAAGCAAAGGCAACAGGGGCTGAGCTAGGGCTGTGACAACTCACCCCCACTAAACAAGAATCTCGTCATGAGATTCAAGACGTGAGGTAAGAAGACAGAGGGGGCACAAGACCAACACAATCTTCGTGATCCAGGTCGCACCTCGTAAGGTTGTTGATTCGTTGCATACGTTGATCTTGACATCCTTGCTTTTAAGATCTTCATCCACGCGATGACGACGGAAAGAAACTCTACTAGGATTGATCTTCTCGAAGATTGAGCTATACAATATCAACTCGCGGAATGAGATGTTGAAACATCTCGAGTTGAGACGCAAAACACATCGAGAGGGATGGAAGAACAACGACAAGGTTTGATTTGGTGGGCAACAATTCCATGCCTAGAAAGATGGTGGATGGTGTCAAGGTGGCGAGGAAATAATTGCCATGATCCCGTAACGGGGAACGTTGGGAAAGGTGACTCGTTGGACTGTTCCCTTAAGTGGCAAAAAGAATTACTTTTGATCCATAGATCATCTAAACTCTTCATACCAGCTTAAGGCAATTTACAATTGATCGTTTGAAAGAGATAGAAGAAATGGCATACTCGGACTAGGATGGATGATGTGGACTACCTTGTTGAAGACAACGCAATGGATGACTTTCTCTTATCACCGGAAATGTATGGGACCCATGATAGGACCACTTTTGAAGATGATCCTGGACAACAACTGCTGAGAAGGGCATCCCATGAAAAATTGGCACGATGGGGTGCAAGCTGGGAACAAAATGCAAATGTTGGGAATGTTCCAACCATCATATCTGCCTGAGATTCAGATCTGGTTGGTGTCAGGATATTCCAGACTTATCAAGTCTAGAAAGAAAAATGAAAGTTGGCAACACAAATCGATGAGATGATGTTGCGAGATTCTCGGGGAGTGAACTACGATAGCAAGCTCCAAGACATGAGCTGGTTCTGCTACATACATGTGAACACGTTGTCCAAGACAAGCATGACCACATAGTAGTTTTATAATGAAACACTACCGAGTTCAGGAGGGAACCATCAATGAGGATATCGAAGTCCTTGCGTAAGTCTAGCTCCTAAGAGGAAACTTCTTCTCCTTGAACAAACCAATCAGTGACTTGGTGTGCTAGGAACACATATGGAGTGGAGGTAATTAATCTACCAAACCATAGAATACTTCGCACGTATGCATGACTGATTTGGGATGATTCCAAGGGAAACAAAACAAACCTTTCTCAAATTCATGGCGGCAACTTACACCTAGTGCACATGAACTTAGAGAAAGTCACTTCTTTCACCAAACATATACCTCATGGGCGGAACACGAAGGAAATGCTTACAAAGTTTCCAACACTAGCTTAATGTTCAACATGAATCATGGGGGAGACAAAATGCCGCTGATGAGCTCAGCAGCAACTCATCGGAATTTCCATATCACTGGACTTCCACCATCATGTGAACACAGTGATAGGATTGGTCAGACCAAAATATGTAATGGTGTATGCTCGAGGGATCAAGCACAAGTAAGACAACATTACGAACATCGCTGGTTCTGATTTGACTTGACGATGGACCATACTCAAGTCAAAGTTTTGACAAGGCAATAGATTCAACAACTGATCACGGGGATCAGTCGATGAAAATATCATCTTTCTTCAACACACACACAAGGGTATCCCTTACTGATGAACTAAGTCGGACAAGCTTTCATCTTCCAACTCTCCAGGTTGTTGTTTAGCTTAACCAACTAGCTTAGGGGTAACCAATAGAGATTCTTGGAGAATGGGTGGTTTGGAGAAAAACCAACATGATCACGAACTCAACATAGCGGTCAGGTGACAACCTGGTAATACTTTCGAGAGGATATTCGGAACATGACGAACCACTGATATGTTACTAAGCTCGAGAACAATCTTGCTTTTTAGGGCAAGACGATATGATCAAATGAGCGAGGATTTGACAAAATCCTAACTCATCAATCGAAGAGTGCACCAGATACAAGGACTAGATAGCACAGTCTATCTTAGAACGATGATTCAATAACCAACACGCTAAGAATGAAATTATTGTCCTTTAACTACCAAGCAACGAAGTTGCTAGGAGTATAGATTTCACGCATCACGATTCACTTGTCAGATAACATGGGGACCAAGGAATGAACAATGATGGCAAGAAGTATCACTGTATCAAGAGTTCATAGGATGGTGTGCAATTTCCATGACATTCTTGATATAAAGATGGTAATACTCCAAGGTAGGACAGAATCAAAAGCTGGATTGGCATTTGATTTGCAGATTACAGCTGCTTTGACCCAATCCTGGATATGGATGAGGTACTAAAGTCTGTTTCTCCTAGTCATTCTGGAATAGAATGGCTTGACGAACTACAAGAGTAATAGGCATCGATAACACGAGTGCACGACTACTCCTGACTACAAATTGATAGACGGAGGTCAAAAAAACAACTAATGAGGGACAACTCAAAGAACATATGATTTTCTGAGTTGTGGATGCATGGATTAGTATGTCGAGCAAGCTCAACATTTCTTCCGGATAACCCATGCAGAAAGGTAGAACTGGCAGATTCACAATGTAGATCGAAGAGCTCATCAAGAGCACTCTGATTGTGATCTTTTGATCCAACAAACTTCTGCAATAAGTGGTTCATAGTATTTGGAAGAAGGAAATACCACGGACCTCGAGGACTAGTGCAAAGGTTACTAATAACCTAAAGGAATGAGCAAACACTATAAACATGAAGTAAGTAGGGTGAATCTCGGGTTCAAAAACCCAGAAATAGAATGCCTACTAATAAATGGCATCACATGATGCTTTCGAGAATGGTGGCCAGAACCATCACACCGGGAACACAAAACATAGCTAGATTACTAGGTGACTCCCTAAAACACCTAGGGTCATAATAATAGCTCCAACATATATGTCGAGGCAACAGAGTACCTCAACTCACCTATTAGTGTGGTTAAACTGGCCCAAAGGAACGTCGGTAATGGGAAGAAGGGATTTGCAAATGCATCGGACTATTTAGAAACCTGGGATGACTCGGACAGCATAACGGTTGTAAATGCTCAAAAGATTTGAGACATCCTGCAAAAATGGTGGCATAACCACTCAACAACACAATATCAAGGTTTTGAGATCAACTGCCAACATACGGAAGTAGTAGGAACGGAACCGAGGCTTGAAACTATCAATTCTATAAGTCTATGGATTAGTAGCACGTCATCCTGATAGATAGATGAGAAGGCCTAGTTCTTAATCCCCGTAGAAAAGAAGAGGTTGACTCAGATCATAAGGGCATAAGGTAAAGGAGTAAAAAGAGCCTTACGTTCCCTTCCTTAATCAATTCCCTTGTATAACTAAAGCATTTCTAGACTCAACTTCGACCAGCTTGGTTTGCTAATCCTACAGGCAGTCAGGCTCTGATACCAAAGCTGTCAGGACCCCGATTCCAAGTCACATCGATCTAGCCGGTAACACCTCATATCACTTTGCGGCCTCACGCACGGTAATCCCACGGGTGTCGCCTTACCATGGCCCGAGACCATTTGCGCCTTTTCGCTCACGTATATGATAGTGTCGCTAGCATCCATATGACAGAGAACCCGGGCCGACATGGCTAGTCGTGAACCCAAAGCGGCACTAACCTACGGGGACAGGCATACATGAATCACATCGAGCATGTCGGTCAGCAGTGTGTGAATCCGGGCTGTAGCACTGGGCTAACAGGACTCCGGGAACCCCGGGCTGTAGCAGGCTAGGCAGGACTCCGGATGTCACCGCGTGAAATTTCCCCGAAGGGACAGACACAGGAACGAAGTGAATCACATGTCGGCTAGTCAATTGTTCTGGAGCAGTAGTGCTGGGCTAGCAGGACTCCGGTGAACCAGGCTGTAGCGGACTACTATGGCTCATGGAAGCACAAGACTACATTTCCCCATAAGAGAGGCTACCAAGGATAAACAACTAGGTTGTCGGATCCCACACATACCAAGCCTTTCAATCATACACACAATATGCTCGATATGTGTAAATACAACATGGCATCACAGCATAACTCTACGACTCAAGTATTTATTCATTAGGCTCCGAGGAGCGAGATATTACAAACGTGGGTCTCATGACCCATCATTCAGAGCATACAAGTCAAAGCACATGCGGAAGCTTAACATGTCTGAGTACAGACATCTACAAATGAAAAAAGCTGAGAAGCTTGACTATCTACTAGATCCTGCCGAGGGCACAAGATCGTAGCTGAGGTAACAAGCTAAACGTCGAAGTCCACGTGGAACTACTAGCGAGACTGACGTCTCTCTGTAAAACATAAAATAGGCAAACGTGAGTACAAATGTACCCAACAAGACTTACATCAGAACTAGCTACATATGCATCAGTATCAATAAAGGGGGTAGTGGAGTTTGACTGCAGCAAGCCAGCTTTGACGCGGTGGCTATCCTGAACTACGACTGCTGGTAACTCTTTTGAGGTGGCGCACACGAGTCCACAAATTCACCAAACCAATACACCACTATGGATCCGCTCCCGTCTCCCTGCGAGAACGCCATCCATAGCACTCACGCTTATCTTGCGAGTTTTAGAGTATCCACTTTCACTTGTCTATGAACTATGCAAGGGGTCCAAGTTTCCATATCCGAGGAATCCGGCTATTCGAATAGATAATGATAACCCTGCAGGGGTGTACTTCTTCACACATCCTCCCACCACTTACCACCATGTACACATCATGTATCTCGGCAAGCTTCAAGCAGAAGCCTGGTGAGGGAGTCGGTCACGACCTGACTAACCACACAAGTCTCTAGTCCAGGTTTATCGCCTATTTGGGTTCCATCTGCAAGGAGATCCGGCCGGGGTGTCGCTCACGGCCCCAAACGATGTGTACAGGGTTCCCAAGCCCACCATCGCGGTGCCACTTGGTACACCGGGCCACTGTGCCTAGTCTGTCCCAAGCCCACCTGTACCGGGTGCCACTTGGTAGACTACTAACACTAACTACAAACACCAGAAACTAGTTGCAACTCCTGGACAGAGATCGAGTTGATTAATAAGTCGAGAGAGCTTGGAGCACTCGGAGCCCAATGTGTGGTAGTAACTATTCATGGATCACAAACACAGAACTCAGTTCCTGAGGACGGCTGCAATGAGACAACCCACCATGTACTCCTACATGGCCTCTCACCGCTACCTTTATCAAATCGTGTTCACACACAGTAGGACCTGTTCACCACATTCCAATTCATCCCCGATGAATTGGACCTGACTCAACTATAAGAAGTAGCAGGCATGACAAACAAGCATGAATGAGTAGGCACATCAGGGCTCAAACAGCTCCTACTCATGCTAGTGGGTTTCATCTATTTACTGTGGCAATGATAGGTCATGCAGAGCAAAGGGGTTCAACTACCGCAGCATGTAACAGTTGAATCACTGTTGTCCTAATGCAGTAAAAGAGAGCAGGAGCGAGAGAGTGGGATTGTATCGGAATGAACAAGGGGGTTTTGCTTGCCTGGCACTTCTGAAGATATCATTGGGTCTTCATCAGTGTCAACGATCACAGCGTCGGTACAACATCTATCAAGAGGGGACAACCACCGGCAATAGAGAAGGAACACAATCATTGCAATGCACAACATGATGCATGATAATGACATGGCAATATGTTGTTGATTGAGCTAATGCAACTAGCAACACAATTAAATGAAGTTGGTTTGAACCCAAAGTTCAAATTCAAACTCCACATGCGGTTATTTAAATACCATTCATTTGATTTGTCCTAAATAGTGGCCTTAAGCTGTTCTAACATGCATGAAAATGGTACAGATGGATTCCTTGAATTTTTCTGATTATTTTTCATATATAATTTATTTCATTTTGAGCTACGGTTGATTTTCCATGAATTTTTGAAGTTTTAAACATTTCTGGAATTTTTTGAATTATTTAAAAATCCAGAAAATCACTTACTGCGTCAGCAGGACATCGAGGTGACGTCAGCAGGTCAAAGGCGTCGACCAGGTCAAACCTGACCAGTGGGACCCACTGGTCAATGACCCAGTCAACTAACTAAGTTAGTTAGCCCTAACTAACTAGCCTGGGCTCACTGGTCAGCGACTATAGTAACTAACCTAACTAGCTAATTAGTGCTAACTAGAGTAATTAGTCGGGTGGGGCCCGTAAGTCAGTGAGAGAGAGGAGGAGGTCAAACCGGGCAGTGGGGTCAACTCACGCCGGTCAACGGGTCAGCGGTCGCCGGCGTTTAGCCGCCGGCGATGACAGAGATGGCGGGGCGGCTCGGAAATGCTCTACAGGGCACCATTCGATGCGTGGGTTGCACCTACGGGTTCCTGGGAGTGAGGCACATCCATTGGTGGTGGTGGTAGGAGCTGGGGTGGCCGGAAAAGTGGCCGGCGACGAGGTTCGGCGGCGGTAGCAGCTCGGGCATCCTCGGAGTAGCGCTACAGAGCACGGGAGGAGGCGCTACAGTTGTATGCGGGCTCATGGGATCGTGCTGAGCACGATGG
Source organism: Triticum aestivum (assembly GCF_018294505.1). Taxonomy (NCBI): domain Eukaryota; kingdom Viridiplantae; phylum Streptophyta; class Magnoliopsida; order Poales; family Poaceae; genus Triticum; species Triticum aestivum. The sequence continues at coordinate 392,785,361 of NC_057809.1, forward strand.
TGTGCTCGGGCATGAGCTGCAGTGGCTGTGGCCACGAGGCGACATCACCGGTGGCGTGGAGTTCTCGGCCAAGATGGGGCTATGGCCTAGAGGTCGAAAGCGACCAGGGGAGAAGGGGGAAATGACTCAGGGGCTCACTGTGGTGACATAGGGATGGCCAGCGTGCCCGGGGAAGCGTCAGAGGCGGCGAATCGACCGGTGAAGTCCGGCGAGCAGAAGTGGTGGTGACGAGCTCGAAGACGACGGCATGGTGATCCTCGGCTTGCGTGGCTTGGTGAGGAGGAAGAGGGGGACCAGGCGGAGCCTCTGAGTGTGTTGGCGAGGCGAGGCAGTAGCTGTGGCCATGGCGGTGCTTGTCGGCGGCGATGGTTGCGCTCAGGTTCGAAAAAGAGAGGGAGAGAGACGAGGCAGGGAGAGAGGGGAGCGGTCGAGGGGGTCCAAGGGTCTGCGTGGCGCCCCCAGGGTTCCGAGGAAGCGGTGGGAAGCAGGAGGTGGCCCGGCACGTGGCCAGCGCGCGACGGCACGCGCCCTCCTGCCCACTGGCAGGAGGTTGGGGACGACTGGCACCTGGGCCTGCTGGGCTGGGCCTGCCAGCTAGGGTGCTGGGCCGGTTGGTGGGCGCCAGGTAAGGACGTGGTAAGTCCTCTGCCTTTCCATTTGTTTCTATTTTCTACTTTTGCAATTTGTTTTTGATTTAGTAAAAACGCCAAATCATTTCTATAAATTCTAAAATTAATTATGGGCAATAACTAAATTTTCTCAGAGGCCCTTAGCTATTTTCAGAATTGTTGGAGCATTTAACAATATGTATAGCAATTAAATGCCCCAATTCAAAATGTTTCTTGAAATGTTTGGGTACGAGAACATTTTATTTGGGCCAAAGGGGAAAGCCCATGAGGCTTTTGAGAAGTGCAAAAGGAAGTTTTGCGGAGACCAGAGGCTAGACACCAGGAACCCTGGCGTCTAGGGGGTAGACGCCGGGAACCCTCGCGTCTAGCTCTGGAGTCCGAGAAGAACTCTTGCCTTTCGGGGAAAACCGACTTTGAGGAGGCTTTTACTCCAAGTTTCGATCCCAGGGCTCAACATATAAATAGAGGGGCAGGGATGGCACCCAAGAGAGATCAAGATTCACCAAGCCGTGTGCCAGCAACCCCATCCCCTCTAGTTTATCCTCCGTCTAGTTTCTGTAGTGCTTGGTAAATCCCTACAGAGATTGTTCTTCATCACCAACCGTCACCACGTCATCGTGCTGCCGGAACTCATCTACCACTTCGCCCATCTTGCTAGATCAAGAAGGCGAGGACATCATCGAGCTGAACGTGTGCTGAACGCGGAGGTGACGTACGTTCGGTACTTGATCGGGACGGATCGTGAAGGTGTACGACTACATCAACCACGTTGATAAACGCTTCCGCTTTGCGATCTTCAAGGGTATGAAGATGCACTCCCCCTCTTGTTGCTATGCATCTCCAAGATAGAACTTGCGTGAGCATAGGATTTTTTTTGAAATTGCATGCTACGTTTCCCAAAATGAGGTAGGGGTCCCCTACCGCGACAACCTTGTTGAGCTCACATTTGGCAATGTAGGCGCTATTGATTGATCATAGGCGTATTAAGGAAGGACCAAGCTTGTATAGCTGGAATAGGTTGAAGATGTCTTCGAATGGCACATAGAACTTCTCTGCGGGGGAAATGTCACACAAACCAATATTAGGCGGCACCATCACTGTGAAAAGAGGGTGATGTCCACCTGCATGAGAAAATGCGTACTTCTCCCTTCAGAGAATTGTGTATGCAGAACCCTCAATTATCTGGAGAAGATCGGTGAGCTCCTTTGGAAGGATGGGTTCACCTGGAGAATGGCAAGTCCTCCATGCAACACGATGAACTACTTCTTTATTATTCTGAACCGGCTGGCTCGCGGTGGCAGTGCCCTTCTTACCATTTCCTGGTCGCCTCCTCTTCTTGCGTGACATGTTAGGCTGGCTAGCTGCACCGCCCGTCAGTGCATTTTCTAGCGTCGCATTGAGTGTGTTTGGACTCAGCAACGCTCCCCTGGATGGTGGCACTTGTGTGTCCGGTGGCGTGAAGTTCTCATTGAGAAGACTCTTTTGGCAATGAATAACATGCTAATCAGCTTGGATAGCAGGAGGCACAGAGAATGCTTGGACGAGATCAGCAGGCATAGGTCCATCAAGATTGCACATGGCAGCCGAGTTATGATATTCGTTAACCAAGAAGAATTGGTTGACAAGTAGTTCATCATTATTTACTTGGTCCTCAATGCCATCCACATTGTTGTTATGGACTTTAGGTTGACTTTGACCCAAAGGAGATGGTCCTCAACACATCTTGCCATTGTTCATTGATAACCCACGAGTATAGGGGATCCCAACAGTTTTCGAGGGTAGAGTATTCAACCCAAATTTATAGATTTGATACAAGGGGAGCCAAAGAATATTTGTAAGTATTAGCAGCTGAGTTGTTAATTCAACCACACCTAGAGATTAATTATCTACAGCAAAGTGATCAGTAGCAAAGTAGTATGATAGTTTTGATAATAGTAGCAGTAGCAATAGTAACGGTAACAATGATAGCAGTAATTTTGTAGCAAGTGCAACATTAACGATAGAAGTGGTAACTTAGCAAGAACAATATAAGAGAAATTCGTAGGCATTGGATCGATAATTTGTTGGATGATATTCATCATGTGACAGTTATAACCTAGGGCGATACAACACTAGCTCCAGTTCATAAATATGACGTAGGCATGTATTCCGTAAATAGTCATACATGCTTTTGGAAAGAATTTGCATGACATGTTTCGTCCTACCCTCCTATGGCAGCGGGGTCCTATTGGAAACTAAGGGATATTAAGGCCTCCTTTTAATAGAGAACCGGAACAAAGCATTAACACACGTTGAATACATGAACTCCTCAAACTACAGTCATCACCGGGAGTAGTCCCGACTATTGTCACTCTAGGGTTGCCGAATCATAACACTAGTAGGTGACTATAACTTGCAAGATCGGATCTAGAACATAGATATAGTGGTGATAACATAAACGGCTCAGATATGAAATTATGTGTAACACCCCGGATGTAACTTTCCCAATTTGTACTCCAACTCTTGCCGTTTCCGGCGTTAAGTTATATTTATTTCCTCGGGTTCGGGTCTTTGTCTTCGTGTGTTGTTGTCATTGTCATGCATCTCATATCATGTCATCATGTGCATTGCATTTGCATATGTGTTCATCTCATGCATTCGAGCATTTTCCCCGTTGTCCGTTTTGCATTCCGGCGCTTCGTTCTCCTCCGGTGGTCATTTCTAGCTTTCTTTCGTGTGTGGGGATTAAACATTTTCGGATTGGACCGAGACTTGCCAAGCGGCTTTGGTTTACTACCGGTAGACCGCCTGTCAAGTTTCGTACCATTTGGACTTCGTTTGGTACTCCAACGGTTAACCGAGGGACCGAAAAGGCCTCGTGTGTGTTGCAGCCCAACACCCCTCCAATTTGGACCAAAACCCATCAAACTCTGCTCCATGTCCTAGAGCGCTCGATCACGATCGCGTGGCCGAAAACCGCACCTCATTTGGACTCTCCTAGGTTCCTCTATGCCTATATATACCCCCCCTCCAAAAAATTCGTGGTTCAATCCACCCCTAACCCTAGAAAAAGAGATCTCCGCGCGGCCGGACGTGTCCGCCCGCCGCCGGACGAAAATCCCGCCGTCCGCCGCCTGCTCGGTCCACTCACGTGCCGCCACGTGGCAAGTGCCGCCACCACCGCCCGCGGCCCGGCCGGCCCGCGGTCGGCCCTCTCCTCCCGCGACCGGGCCCCGCCTCTTCCTCCCTCGCGCGTGCCCCGCGCCGCCGTCGTCCCCACGCCCGGCCGCCGCCGCCCCGATCCGCCGCCGCCGCCCCGGAACCTCGCCGTCATCCCCACGCCCGGCCGCCGCCACCCCGATCCGCCGCCGCCGCCTCGGATCCTCGCCGCCCCGCGTCCCCGTGGCCGGATCCGGTCCCCGGGGAGCTCCACCGCCTCCTCCACGCCTTCTCCGGCCACCTCCGGCCACCTCCGACGAACTCTGGCGCCGGCCATCCTCGGGAAACGTGCTCCGGTGAACAGTGCATCGGGCCGGATCTCAGATCTGAAAAACCCTAGCGGTTGACTTTTTCCCCTCTCCTCCTAATTTTTATGCATACTTTGACCTGTGATATCTCCGCATCCGTAGCCCCGATTTGGGCATATAGCATATCAAAATGTTCGTCTCGATGAGTGCATCATTTCATTCCATTGCATCATTTTCATTTGAGTTCATCTTGATGCTCGAAATGCTGTTAGAAGGAGGCTTCATGAGTTAATTGTCAGATCTGCTAGTTCATCTTAGACTTTTGTCATTTTTGCCATGATTATTATGTGCATGATATGCCTGTGAGTCCTACATATGTTTTGTTAAGGATTTTGTCTTCTTTCCAGAGGTGCAACCCATGCATTTTTTTGATGTGTGTGGTTTCTTGTGCAAGCTTGCAAAGAGAGGCACCCGGTAAATCTGTTTTCAGGGACTTAGTAATTTCACTGTCCTGGGATTGTTTAGTTCACGATGCCATATGTTCTTGTTGTTTCCTAGTGATCCGTGCCTCTTTTGACGATGATCAGTAAGGGACTTTTGTTAATCTTGTAGTGCTCTATCCATCCATGTCTTTGTTTGCAATAATGGAGCACCCTAGCTTGAGTCAATCGAGCTCTACTTTTTCTTTGTTGCAAATCTGGGCAGATCGTCAACTTGTTTGCGATTTAGCCGATGTTATTGTAGTTGACCCGTGCATGCTATGCCATTGTTCTTGCCATGTCTAGCTTTTATTTTGTGCCTTCTTAAGGGATGTATGCTTGTCTTGCCATGACTTGCACCATAGTGAGAGCATCGAGCTCGTAAACATGCCTTCGTGAGTTAAGTTTCAGCATGTGTCAGTTTTCACTAAGTCTGAAAACTGATTATGTTTTTGCTATGTTCGTGTGCTTGTTAGTATATTTTGTGATCCCTTTTGGCTCAAGGTCACTAAGGGACTTTTGTTAAGCTTGTTGAGTAGCTCCATGCCATATCTTTCTTTGTCATGTTCAGGTCCTGTAGCATGTTGTTTTGTTGCTCCGAAGAGGGCTTCATGATCTGAAATTCCAGACAAGTGTTAATTTCACTAAGTCTGAGATCTGTTTTACCATTTGCGTGTTTGCCATGCTTGTTTGAACCTGTTAATGGATGATTTGGCCGTAGCTCAGTGCTAGACTTTTGTTAAGCATCTTGTGTGCATCCCTGCCATGTATTTTGATGCCATGTTTGGGTGCTGTAGCATGTTCATTTCGTTGCATTTAGATGCCTACTTGCTGTAAATCGCAGACCGTTGTCATTTTTGAATCGCTTGCCATTTCCAAACCGTAACTCCGATTCCGGCGTTCTTTATATCGTTTTCAAGCGATTTCATCTCATCTTTCCAGTGGCACACTTGGTTTTCCAAGTTGAGGCCAGGTTCATGCATTTCCTGTCATATCTTGCATTTTGCATCCCGCATCGCATCCCGCATAGCATGTCATCATTGCATCTTTTTGTTTGAGTTTGCACGTGGTTGATTGTATCCTTGTTGCTTGTTTGTCTTGTTTGGGTAGAGCCGGGAGACGAGTTCGCTAACGAGGAGCCCGTTGAGTTTGCTTGTGAGGATCCAGTCAACTCTGACAACTGTGCAGGCAAGATGATCATACCCTCGAAATCACTACTATCTTTGCTATGCTAGTTTGCTCGCTCTTTTGCTATGCCATTGCTACGATGCCTACCACTTGCTTGCAAGCCTCCCAAATTGCCATGTCAAACCTCTAACCCACCATTGTCCTAGCAAACCGTTGATTGGCTATGTTACCGCTTTGCTCAGCCCCTCTTATAGCGTTGCTAGTTGCATGTGAAGATTGGAGGCCGTTCCTTGTTGAAACATTTATTTACTTGTTGGGATATCATTGTATTGCTAAGTTATCTTAATGCATCTATATACTTGGTAAAGGGTGGAAGGCTCGGCCTCTCGCCTAGTGTTTTGTTCCACTCTTGCTGCCCTAGTTTCCGTCATATCGGTGTTATGTTCCCGGATTGTTGCGTTCCTTACACGGTTGGGTTATAATGGGAACCCCTTGATATTTCGCCTTGATTAAAGCTTTTTCCAGCAATGCCCAACACTGGTCTTACCATTCGCCACCTAGCCTTTTCTTTCCCTTGGGTTCTGCAGACTCAAGGGTCATCTTATTTTACCCCCCTGGGCCAGTGCTCCTCTGAGTGTTGGTCCAATCGAGCGATGTCCGGGGCTACCAGGGGCAACTTTCGGCTGGCCTACCCGACGTCTTGCTCATCTGAGTGTGCCCTGAGAAAGAGATATGTACAGCTCCTATCGGGATTTGTCGGCACATTTGGGTGGTGTTGCTGGTCTTGTTTTAACCTGTCGAAGTGTCTTGAGTTACCGAGATACCGAGTCTGATCGGAATGTCTTGGGAGGAGGTCTATTCCTTCGTTGACCGTGAGAGCTTGTCATGGGCTAAGTTGGGACTCCCCTGCAGGGATTGAACTTTCGAAAGCCGTGCCCGCAGTTATGGGCAGATGGGAATTTGTTAATGTCCGGTTGCAGATAACTTGAACCTTAACTTAATTAAAAAAATGAATCAACCGAGTGTGTTACCGTGATGGCCTCTTCTCGGCAGAGTCCGGGAAGTGGACACGGTGTTGGAGTAATGTCTGCGCAGGTTGTTCTCTAGTTTCTCGCTCGTGCTTTGCCTCCTCTTCTCGCTCTCTTTTGCGAATAAGTTAGCCACCACACTTGCTAGTCGCTTGCTGCAGCTCCACTCATATTTTACCTTGCCATACCTATAAGCTTAAATAGTCTTGATCGCGAGGGTGCGAGATTGCTAAGTCCCTGTGGCTCACAGATTACTATTACACCAGAGGCAGGGCCTGATGATTCCGCTCCAGGTGACGCGTATGAGCTCAAGTGGGAGTTCGATGAAGACTCTCAACGATACTATGTTTCCTTTCCCGATGATCAGTAGTGGTGCCCAGTTGGGGGTGATTGGGACCGTGTCGCATGTTGGGTTCTCTTTTATTTTGGCGCCGTAGTCGGGCCATGAGTGTTTGGATGATGTAATGTTACTTTATGCACTTGATTGACGTGGCGAGTGTGAGCCAACTATGTTATCTCCCCTTTTATTATTACATTACATGGGATGTTTGTGAAGATTGCCTAACTTGCGACATATGCCTTCAATGCGATTATGTCTCTAAGTCGTGCCTCGACACGTGGGAGCTATAGTCGCATCGAGGGTGTTACATTATGGCACCCGGGCCCAAAGTGACAAGCATTAAGCATGGCAAAGCCATAGCAACATCAATCTCAGAACATAGTGGATACTAGGGATCAATCCCTAACAAAACTAACTAGATCACATGATGAATCTCATCCAACTCCGCACCGACCAGCGAGCCTACGAAGGAATTACTCACTCCCGGTGGGCGCATCATGGAATTGGCGATGGAGAAGGGTTGGTGATGACGAAGATCGAAGAACCCCTGTCGGTGTCAAAACCGGCTGATCTCGGATAGGGGGTCCCGAACTGTGCGTCTGAGGATCGAAGGAAATAGGAGACAGGGTGACACGATGTTTACCCAGGTTCAGGCCCTCTTAATGGAGGTAAAACCCTACATTCTGCTTGATGATATTTGTTGAGTATAGGGGTTTCAAGAGTCGATCTACCTTGAGATCGTAATGGCTAAACCCTAGATGTCTAGCCTATGTGATTTGTTCTTAGCCTCTATGGACTAGACCCTCCGGTTTATATAGACACCGGAGGGGTCTAGGGTTGTACAGAGTCGGTTTACAGAGAAAGGAAATAATGCATCCAAACGCTAAGCTTGCCATCCACGCAAAGGAGAGTCCCATCCGGACACGGGGAAAGGTCTTGTGCCGTGTATCTTCACGGCCCACCAGTCTGGCCCATATCAAATTGTCCGGACACCCGAGGACCCCTTAGTCTAGGACCCCCTCACCCCCTCTCCGGAGCCCCAAACGGACTCCAGATCTGGCCTCCCGATGAAGAACAGGAGATAGCGGTGGCTTCATCTCGTGGAACGCGATAATTCTTTCTCCCTGATTTTTTTGGAAAAATAGGATTTTATAGCATCGGTTTCAGGGTTTGCGGGGTCACCAGGTGGGGACAAGCCACCTGGGCGCGCTTGGAGGGAGGCGCCCTGGTGGGTTGTGCCCACCCAGGTGCCCCCCTCCAGTGGTTCTTGGCTCCAGAAATTCTCTTTTACTACATAAAAAATCCGTGCAAAGTTTCATTCCATTCCGAGAACTTTTATTTCTGCACAAAAAACAACACCATGGTAGTTCTGCTGAAACAACGTCAGTCCGGGTTAGTTTCATTCAAATCATGCAAGTTAGAGTCCAAAACAAGAGGAAAAGCGTTAGGAAAAGTAGATACGTCGGAGACGTATCAACTCCCCCAAGCTTAAACATTTGCTTGTCCTCAAGCAATTCAATTGATAAACTGAAAGTGAAAAATAAAAACTTTTACGAACTCTTTTGCTCTTGTTTGCATAAATAAGCTTAAACATCACCCAGGTTTTCGGCCAATAATATAACTAACCATGCCGACAATAACTCTTAAAATTATATTAACTCATATCAATGACATAATCAGCTAGCGAGCAATAATAAGATTTCTCAAACAGCAACACGTTATCAGAACAACCATGATATAATATGACAATAGTGTTCTCTCGCTAGCCCTTTCTGAGACCGCAAAACATAATGGCAGAGCACCTCAAAAGTTCAAGCAGCAACTAAACATTGTAATTCATGGTAGAAACAATCCAGTCATGATGCACCCAACATTAGCTACACACAATGCATAAGCATGACAGCAGTGCTCTCAGGTTCTGGCGCTTATTTTAGAAGTTGACGACACAACATAAAAGTAAATAGATAGTCCCTTCACAGAGGGAAGCGGTGATTTCCATAGGTGCCAGAGCTCAAGTTTTTGAAACAGAGGTAAATGAATTTTTGAGAGGAGCACCCTTCTTGTTTACTTCGCAGCCATCAATTATCAATATCTTCCATGCTAAACACGCTAGTGGCAGTTCCCAAGTGATAAAGTAAAGGTTATTACTTCGTAGGAGTTTTTGTTTGATTATTTGTAAGCTCAATTCTTTTTGTAGTTTGGGACTGGGCATCCCTATTAGCGCCCCTTTCTCGTGCAATGGCGAGTGAATAAACACTCAACCTGAGAATAACCCGCTTAGCATGGAAGATACCGACTACCTCCTGTCGCTCTATGAACAATCCAAGCACACAAAAAGGATATTTATTTGAAGTTTTTAGAGGTGACACATGCAAATTTAGTTAGGACAGTAGGGTAATACCGCATATAGGTAGGTATGGTGAACTCATCTGGAATAACTTGGGTTCATGGTTTTTGATGCACAAGCAGAATTCCCACTTAGTACAGGTGAAGGCTAGCAAATAGGTTAAGAAGCGGCCAACTAGAGAGCAACAGCAGTCATGAACATGCATTATGCATAATTAACATTGGACACTAGCATGAGTAGTATATGAACACCATGAACATAAAATATCATAAAGGCTATGTTGGTTTTGATTCAGCTACATGCATGAACATGTGCCAAGTCCAGCCACTCGAACATTCAGCGGAGGATACCATACCATCATACCACATCACAATAATTTTAATGCGATGTTGAAATCTAAGATAAATCGTTATCCACTCCTAGCTACTTATTCATGGCATGAGAAACTATAATCTCTCATTGTCATTGCGAACATGTTTAATCATAATGGGCTGAATCATGGATACTAGGTTAAACATATTTACAAAAACAGAACAAGTCTAGTTCATACCCGTTTCTCTCTGCCACGACCAGTTCATCAAATATAGTCATTATTGCCTTTCACTAGCATGACCGAACGATATGAAAATAATAATAGTGCAAGAGTGCCATGGACTAAGATGGAATCTACAAACATTTTATGCAACGGGAGAAGACAAAGCAATATGGGCTCTTTGTTAGATCAACAATAATGCATATGAGAGCCACCCAGCATTTTCATCATAGTCTTCTCCTCGGTACGACTCAATAAAAAGAAAACAAATTCAGAGAAAGACACTGAAATATTTTTGGAGTTTTTGGTTTTTCTTGAAGGAGAGAAAAATAAGAGAGAAAAACAAAAAATGAGGGAAACTACTTACACGGGAAAGCTCCCAACAAGCAAAAGAAGAATAAGGAAGTCTTTTGGGGTTTTCTTTTTAGTGCTATAGCTAACTACTCTAGAAAGAAAAATCAAAAATAAGTCGGAAATATTTTTGGATTTTTCTCAAAGTTTTTCAAACACACAAGAAGAAAGCGAGAAAATAAATTTAACAGGGATAGTACAGTGAAAAAGTGTGGACACCGACAAATGAAATGTGTGAACATGAATGTAATGTTGGTGGAAATATGTACTCCCCCAAGCTTAGGATTTTGGCCTAACTTGGTAATCAGTAGTCAAAGAAACCATGGGGCCCCATGTTGAAATGCTGAGGAGCAGGCACTTTGCGAATCCCACTGCTGAGGCTTAGCCTGTGCTGCAGCTAGGTTGTTCCGGTAGGCGATGATGTCCACAGGCATAATCCTATATCCACCCCTGGCAATAGGATCAAACAAAGCAGGTGTAGGCAATGGAATAATATCACGAGTTTTCACACTAAAAAGCAGGTTATAAGGAATAGGAATGTTAGGGTAATCGCCTGCAATAAACTGGTGGCGTTCCATGGCCACTCAATCTAGGTGAACCTTGGGGAAAGGATAATCATGCTGGCGTATCTGAATGTTAAAGCGATCAGGCAAGCGAGTAGTGTAAATAACACAATGTATTTTGCCCTTGGATTTATTAATATGGAGACGGTGTGCCACAATAGCTCCCAAGCTATAAGTGGTGTCGCCTTGGAGTGCACAACATAAAACATCAAGGTCTGGGGCACTGAGTGCACCCACCTTCTCTCTAGGAAGCAAGCACTTTGCAATGAAAAGAGCAAAATAATGAATGTTAGGAAAATGCAAGCTAGTAGCAATGACACTCGACACCCCTAACTCATCCCTTACAGATAGAGTACGATAAAAGCCTTCGAAGTTTGTAGGCCTAGGCTCTGCTAAACTCCCATCGGAAGGGATCAAACATATATCACAAAATTCTGTAAGCGGTATCTGATGGGGTTCAGCGTATAAATTAAACTGCACTTCGAGGGGATTATTCCTAGGAAGGAAATTAAAACTTTGCACAAAGGAGTTTGTGAGGAGATGATACTGTTCACATTCAGCTGCGATGAAGTCGGTGAGGCCAGCATTAGCAGCATATTGTGTAAACTCCTAAAGGATTTCGGCCCCTTCCATGAACGGGTTATGTGACTATTCGCACGGCCGTAGCTCCGCTATTCTCCAGGTATGGAGATCACTGTTAGATGACTCCCCAATCACTCCCTTGGAGTTCTTCTTGGAAGCAAACTTCCTAAAGATACTCATGTTTTTCCTATGAACAAAAATTCTAAAAATTGTAGTCCACAAAATTTTCACAACAAAACTTTACAAGATTGGTAGAAACTACTCATAGGGATGCATAGATGCCAAAGCAAGCATTCAAACTACTTAAAACTCTAAGAATTCAACATGCAAGCTCATCTACAACATCACCAAGAGTAGCTAAGTATTCAAAATATAAACCACTAAAGCAAAAAAAATCGGACAACCGGAGGAGTCACATACCAAGCAAGAATCCCCTGAAACAGTTTCGGAAACGGAGCTTCGAGCAAAGAGATCAAAATCCGCGGGTTTGAGAGCAAGAACACGAGGTAGGGAGCAATGGTGATTTTTTATGGAAGTAGGTGGTGATGTGGGATGAAGAGATAAGTGAGGGGGCCCACGTAGGGACCACAACCCACCAGGGCGCGCCTGAGGGTCCTAGCGTGCCTAGGTGGGTTGTGCCCACCTTGTGCACCTCCCTTTCATGTTATTTGCAACAAATATTCCTAAAAATTCAGAAAAAAATCGTATTAAAATTTCAGAGCACTATGAGAACTTTTATTTTTGGGTCATTTTTTATTGCACAGGAAATTCAGAAAACAGGCAGCACATGGCACTTTATTTTATTTAACTAATAAAAACAGAAAACAAAAGGTAGGGACAGAAGGTAGTGCTCACTAAATTCATCAACTTCATACCTCTCAAAATGATCCATTAATAAGGTTGATCAAGTCTTATTAATAACCACTTTCGATTAATATGAAACTGAAGAACTTTCATAAATCACTAAGTTACCTCAATAGGGATATGAATGTCCCCAACAATAAGCATTTCATATTTCTTTTTAACAGTAGGTAGAGTTAGTTGAAAACTTCCAATAGTGATTGTCGGAGATATTTCAACAACATTAATGCCATTCACTTGGAATTGTTTCTTCGGAAAGTGCACCGTATGCTCATTACCATTGATATGAAAAGTGACCTTGCTTTTATTGCAATCAATAACAGCTCGTGCAGTATTCAAGAAGGGTCTACCAAGGATAATCGACATGGTTTCGTCCTCGGGCATCTCAAGTATAACAAAGTCAGTCAAAATAGTAACAACAATAGGAACATCCTCACAAATACCAATTGGTATGGCAGTAGATTTGTCAGCCATTTACAAAGATATTTCAGTAGGTGTGAGTTTATTCAAATAAAGTATTTTATATAAAGAGAAAGGCATAACACTAACACCAACTCCTAAATCACATAAAGCAGTTTTCACATAATTTCTTTTGATGGAGCAAGGTATAGTTGGTATTCCCGGATCTCCAAATTTCTTAGGTACTCTATCTTTAAAAGTATAATTAGCAAGCATGGTGGAGATTTCGGCTTCCAGTATTTTTATCTTATTGGTGATGATGTCTTTCATGTACTTTGCATAATGAGGCATTTTAAGGATATTAGTTAAGCGAGTACACAAAAGGACTGGCCTCGACATTTCAGCAAAGCGTTCAAATTCTTTGTCATCTTTATTTTTAGTTGACTTAGGTGGAAAGGGCATAGGTTTTTGAACCCACGGTTCTATTTCTTTACCATGTTTTCTAGGAACAAAGTCTCTTTTATCATATCTTTTATTCTTGGGTTGTGGGTTATCAAGATCAATTGCTGGTTATATCTCAACGTCATTGTCTGGTTCTTTATTATTTGTTTGAGTTTCTTCATGAACCTCATCATTATACTTTTTGTTATCAGAAGGTGAGCGTTCATTACTAGATTGAGTTTCAACATCAGAGATACAAAGTTCATTGTCATTAACAAGAGGGTTTTCTACTTCACGTTCACTAGAGGCATGCAAAGTCCTATCATTTTTCTTTTTCTTTTTAGAAGGACTACGTGCATGAGTGGTAACTCTCTGAGAGTCTTGTTCAATTCTTTTTGGGTGCCCCTCATGATAAAGTGGTTCATGAGTCATCCTACCTCCTCTAGTCATTACTCTAACAGCATGATCATTAATATTATTATTCGTTTCATCTAACAACTCTCTTTGAGATTTAGCAACTTGTTCTAACTAGGTTTGAACCATAGAAGCATGCTTCGCCACACCTCTAACATCATTTGAGATTCTAAATAACAAGTCACTCAAGCGAGTAATCATATCAGAATTGTATATCAATTGTTTTGTAACATTTGCATTAAAGTGATCTTGTTTTCTATGTAATTCTCAAACTCATAAAGGCATTGGCTAGGTGCATATTGTGAGGATTATCATTATCATTAAATTTCATTAGAGAGTTTACCTCTACCACCTTAGGCAGTGGTGGTATATCAACCCCATGTATTTTTTCAACAGGAGGTAAATTTTTGACATCCTCAGCTTTAATAACTTTTTCCTTCATAGATTTCTTTGCCTCTTGCATATCTTCAGGACTGAGATATAAAATACCCCTCTTCTTCGGAGTGGGTTTAGTAGGTGGTTCAGGAGGAGTCCAATCATCATAATTTTTCAATATGTTATTCAACAATTCTTCATCTTGCCCAATAGTTTGTTCCCTGAAAACACAACTAGCACAGCTATCTAGGAAAACCCTAGAAGCATCGATTAGTCCATTATAGAAGATATCAAGTATTTCATTTTTCTTAAGAGAATGATTAGGCAAAGCACTAAGCAATTGGAGAAGCCTCCCCCAAGCTTGTGGGAGACTCTCTTCTTCAATTTGTGCAAAGTTAAATATTTCCTGCAAGGCAGCTTGTTTCTTATGAGCAGAGAAATATTTTTCAGAGAAGTAATGAATCATATCCTGGGGACTACACACACAACCAGGAGCAAGAGTATTGTACCAAGCTTTAGCATCACCCTTTAATGAGAAAGGAAATAATTTGAGGATATAGTAATAGCCAATTTTCTCATCATGAGCAAAAAGGGTGGCTATGTCAGTCAACTTAGTAAGATGTGCCACAACAGTTTCAGTTTTATAACCATGAAAATGATCAGATTCAACCAAAGTAATTAACTCTGCTTCGATAGAGAATTCATAATCCTTATCATCAATAAAGATAGGTGAAGTAGCAAACTTAGGATCACATTTCATTCTAGCATTTAAAACTTTTTATTTATACTTGCATAATAATTTCTCTAGATCATCTCTATCCTTACAAGCAAGAATATCTCTAGTTGCATCTTCATCCATAACATAACCTACCGGTACCTTTGGCAATTCATATCTAGGAGGGCTAGTTCTAGTAGGTTTTTCAAGATTTCCAGTTTCAAGCTCATTACCAGTTTCAACAATATCATGCTGTCTTACTCTAGCAATTTGTTCATCAAGAAATTGACCTAGTGGCACATTATCATCGAGCAAGGTACTAGCATAATCATAAGCATCATTCATAGCAGAGGTAGCATCATTAATAACTTGCGACATATCAGGATTGATAGCATGTGGTGGTGTTGCAAGTTTACGTGTAACATAAGGTGAATCTAAAGTAGAGCTAGGTGGCAGTTCCTTACCCCCCCCCCCTCAGTCTTAGAAGGAAAATCTTAGTCTTAGCATCCGTCAAATTCTTCATAGTGATAAATTGATAATAATCCCAAGTGACTCCACAAATATAGCTAGGCTCCCCGACAACGGCGCCAGAAAAAGGTCTTGATAACCCATAAGTATAAGGGTCACAACAGTTTTCGAGGGTAGAGTGTTCAGCCCATATTTATAGATTCGACACAAGGGGATCTATCGGGGATATACCCCGCGGTGTGACCCGGCCAGAATCATGACCCGGCCGGGTAATGATGACTCACCAGAGACCTGGCTGGAGCTTGGCAACTCACTGGCGATCCGCCCAGACATGGCGGTTTACATGTAACCCGCCTGGACATTATGACTCACTGGAGACCCGGCGGGCAGATCAGACGGGCGACAAGTCCCAAGGCCTAGCAGGCCGGCTTATACTCTGGTGGGACGGCTTAAGAGGAAAGGGATGACGAATATTTCCTTTATGAGGAAACAAGACCCGAACTTGTATTCAAGTTGTGAGAAAGGATAGACTAGTCCTAGTCCTACTAGAACTCCACATGTAACCCTCCCCTTCAACATATATAAGGAGGGGCAGGGCTCCCCAAAGAGGGACAAAAAATAATCTCTAGGGCTAGACACAAAGGGGAAGCCGGCTTATGCTGTGACTCTCTCATGAGCATAATGAGATCTTGCCACAAACAACATGTAGGGTTATTACCGGATGATGTTTCCAGGGGCCCGAAGCTGTCTAAATCCTTGTCATATGTTGCATCTTTCGATTCCGCTCAACTCCTCTCAAGCTACCACATGGATGCGTTGGCCTCATGACTAAGTCCTGACACTAGGACATCTGCCGTGACAATTCCACGATAGTTGGCGCCTACCGTGGGGCTAGCTTACGGTGGTGTTGAGTTCTTGGAGAGGTCCTTCCCAAGGTTTTGGCAAGCTCGCGATTGACCAGATGAAGAAAAGACGGTTTGGCGATAAAAGTCATAATTAAATTTAAAGGTTACAGTACAAGGTTTCGAGATCAAGAGACAGATGAACCGTTGAGGCCGGGTTAATTTTCACTGTCGTCGCAAGTCGACGTCTCGCATCCGAAATCAATCGATACGAGAGACAAGTCGCCGAGACCGACAGGTTTTGACGGCTCCGTTGACCGTATCCAAATCAAATTTGGAGATCTACTTTCCTCTATGGTGTTAAGATCCAGACGCTGCATCAAGTTACTGACAAGTGCAATTTACTCCCAAGATAAATCATGGCAACAGGCAACACCGAGGCGTTTTGCGTTGATATTTTTATATGTAAAGGCAAAATTGTCCAATCAAACTAGACGGAGTACTATTCCCTGGCGTAAAGAGAGTCGTGCAAGTCAATTTGCACTATCCATTTGCTACACGGACTTGGATTCATCAAAAAAACCAACGACCCAGAGGAGGACGTGGGCACGGACTCGGGCCTCGCTGGAATCGCCGTGCCTCTGCGCCATGGCTCGCCTCGCGCTGTTTCGAGCGACGATGGCTCGGCCTCGCTCTGAGCCGCCATCCGCAGCCCGCGCCTCCACGGTCGACCTCCTGCGCTGCCGCATCTCAAGTAGGCCCCGCCTTATCCTCGCTTTGGACCGCGCCTCCATGCCTCTTGTCTGAGCCGCCGCGGTTACCGCTGCTTCAACCCGCCGTCTTGAGCCGTCTGCTTCGAGCGGTCCGGCCTCCGGCGGTGTTCACACCTCTGCGTGCCACCTCCACGCACCTGTGATGCCCGGGATTTCCCGCCTCTACTGCTCTCTCATCTCTGCGGTGAGTCGCCGCACACGACCCGGCTTGCCTTGCCTACGCCTACTGCTGCTGTTGGTCCCGTGCAGCTGCGTTTTCTCCTGTAGCTGCGCCGGGTCGAAGATCTTCCTGCGCCACGACGCCGTCTCCACCCCG
Source organism: Triticum aestivum (assembly GCF_018294505.1). Lineage (NCBI taxonomy): Eukaryota > Viridiplantae > Streptophyta > Magnoliopsida > Poales > Poaceae > Triticum > Triticum aestivum. The sequence continues at coordinate 392,802,390 of NC_057809.1, forward strand.
CATCGAGTGGCCTACTGTCATCGTACCTCGGGCCGCTGGCGCCCCTCGACTGCTGAGCCGTTGGTCCTGAGCCGTTGGTCCCCGCCGTGGCTCCCCTTGCCGCAGCCTCTACCGTAGAGCTGGTTTGCCCACGGCCTCCTCGACTGCTGCTGTTGAGCCGCCATGGCCTCACATCGCTCTTACGCTGAGCCACTCGCTGGCGTCATCACATTGCGGTTCCCCCGCCGGGTCTTGCTGTCGGCCGCCTCAGCTGCCACACGCCGAGTCGACTGCACGCTGCCGACCGCCTCCGCGCCAAGATGCCGCTTCGCCTCGTGCGGGCTGGACTGGCCCTGAAACCGCCTTGCACCGCCCTGTACAGAGCCGCCTCTTTGCCACGAGACAGCTGTTGACGCTCAAAATTGGCACAGTCATAAAATTAACATAGGTTATATCAAGACCAGTTCAAACTTATGATTGGGAGTCACCTTGGAATGTCTCTCTTCGAGAAGATCAAGATGGATATGAAGATGGTCCAAAACGGAGTTCGGACTCAAGAGTTATGATAAGTTCAGAGGTGCTTATGTTGACACCAGAGTAAAGAAATGCATAAAACTCAATCAATATGGCCTCTGATGGAAACTGTTTCAACATGAAAGTTGTGCGTCTCGTCGAAACGATAGATTTTGATATAAAAATCATCTTAATCTGAGTTCGTATGCAACCTGTGGAGACAAAACAAGGTCAGAAACAGAAGCTGCAGAGTCATTTCGGACCAACCGAGTTGATTGACTCGGTGAGACCGAGTTGATCCGAAAAATTACAGAAAGTTTGCAACGTTCACTCGGTGGGACCGAAAAAAACTAATCGGTGAGACCGAGATTGATCCGGAAATTGCCAAAGATTCCTGTCCGAGTTAGGTTAGGGTTTTTGATGTTTTGGACGGAATTTTTAGTCCTTTTCTTGTACGGGAAGTCCAGCCGCCTCTTATATATGTTGGGGGTGATGGCCGATTGAAACAACACACAATCGAACAAATCTATCTACATCTTTTACCTTTACTTTTCCTTCTCCCTTGTTCTTCTTCTTCCTCGTTCTTCGTTCGTTCTTCTTCATTGTAGGGCGGCGAACCTCGAGGCCCTAGGGGCGATCAGGTCGACCTAGGGCAACCCATAGCCGCTACACGCCCTGACGGGGTCCCTCCCGGGCGTGTGGGGTTTCGGGTCCTCAAAAGCGCCCGCCGGATTGTCTTGCGTACCGCGCTTCCGGCAGGTCTCCTTTGATGTGAGCTGCGGTGCATCACCCCCGGTGTTGAGGGTACACGGTGACGTGTTCGTGTGCGAACACACTTTTTGGCGACTCCGCTGGGGACGAAGCTTTGAACGGTCTCTGGCCCGTTCTTGCTACGAAGAGATCGTCATCTAGGGTTTGCAATCTACAAAGGTAATATGAATACCCAATTCACATATGTAGATGCAAATAATGCGTATGTTGTTGCTAGATCATCTAATGAGCATAATGTATCGGCTAGCCCTATATTTATCAATCATGCATCTAATTATGTGCAAGGGACGATGCAACAAAATCTCCATGATTCTACTTCATATAATTTTAGCAACATGCAACATATGTATCCCAACTCCCATGCATCGGCAGCCCAAAAAATTTATATGCCAATGAATAACATGATGAGTTTGGGTAATCAAGTTGAAACACCTCTTGTAGGAACTTCCAATATCATGCAACAAAGTGTTTCACCTTTTTATTCATCGTAAACTAATTTGCAATATACTAGTTCAACCATGCCGATGGATGGGAGAATCGGCCATGCTACTACTAGCTATTCGGCCAATTACTCTCAACCGTCATATGCTACACCCCATCTCAGTAATCTTTCAGCACCATACACAACTGTAGATGTTCATAATTCGGCTTCACACCTTCCTGGTCATAGCCGAATAAATGTAAATTTTACAAGAGAGGTTGTGCCCAATATTGTAGAAGATGAGGTAGTGGTGGCTGCATTGAAGAGTTTAGTCCAAAATAAGAGGATTAGTGCTCTTTGCCTTGAACAACATGAAAAGGGGCTATTTCCTGATTATGCCGCAATAAAAGCTAGAGTTTTGCAAGAAGATGAATCTTTGCCAATTGATAAGATTGGCGAGCAAAAATATGGTTTTACAACAATGCATATGCCTTCACCTAGTACTACATCATATTATACAGCCCCTACACAATTGCAAAGTTTCGGCAACACCCATGTGCCATTGCCGAAAGAATCTAAAAGCATTGGGGGGCAATCGTATCCGAAGTGGGCTGAAATTGAGAAAAAGATTAAAGCCAATTTTGCCGCTCGCCGCCAGAAACAAAAAGAAACAGAATTGTCTCAAGTGAAAGAAGCATTGCCAATTGGTAGAAGCAATGTAAAGAAAGATGATTCAGAACATGAAAGTGCTCCGATTAAAAGATCCGAATCAAGAAGTATATATTCTGAATCCATCAAATGCGAAGAGGCAAGCATTATTGAGAAAGGGCATGGCAAGCATAGCAAAGTGACCATACTTGATTTTTCCAAAGTTAATGGAACCTACTTCCTGCCCTATGAGTTTCGTGCCAGAGAAATTGATGAATTTCAAGGACAAGAACAAGTAGCCGAACAAAGTTCGGCCGACAAAATTTTTCAATGTAATGATGCATGGAATCAAGAAAAAGATGATGAAGAGGCGTTGGGGAGCCATCCAAAGGCGGAGCAAGATATTGTTCAAGTCACACCACCATCGTGCTCTCCCAACATATTTGAAGAGGTATGTTTAGCAAGTAATTTACCTATTTTCAGATTTGGTCAGGACTTTATTGTTGATGCATCTATTAGAAAAATCCTCATAAGTAATTTTGAAAGACCAATGAAGAAGGGTAATTTACTTGCTAGCAATAAAGTTGTTATTGAGCATATCGGTCAACCCATTACGCCATTTATAAAGACCGGTAGTGACTTATTATTACAGCCAAATCTTTCCCCGTTGCTTTATCTAAAGTTCATTTCTATTTGGGTAGCTTTGCTTATTTCATACTTGGCTTGCACTTGGTCTCAATTGAGACATGTGTGTTCTAACTATTTTTGTTTTAGAAATTTAAAGCCAAGATTAAATTCTGTTGAGAAAACCGATGCTAGTATAATATCTTACCCAAAGACATCGGAGATAGAGTGCAAAACACAATGCATAGCCAAATGGTGTGATGCCAAATCTGAACCATTCGTTTGCTTAACTCCAAAGTTGTTCTCACAACAAGATCGGCTAGAAAACAAAAGGTATACCTTCAATTCAAACATGTGTGATCAAATCTTTGCGTTGTTGTTGAAAAATAATTACATTAGACTTCTTGATCACCATGTCAAGCCATCTATCCAAGGACGAATGTATTGTAAGTTGCATGATTCGTCCAAGCATAATTTTGAGGACTGCAACATGTTTTGTCAAATAGTTCAATCGGCCATTGAAAAAGGACGATTTAAGTTTGTTGAAACACCAAGAGATGACCTGTCTATTCCGATTGGTCCCGATGGCAAAGAGTTTTTGCATCGGCTGCTTCAAGCTGATCCATTTAAAGAGAAGGTAAAAACTGCAGGTGATGGGATCAAGCTTTCAAGTAAAGAAGTTGTTGAAGAGCATAATGAACATAATCTTGAGGGCAAGAATTCCATCGAAGCTACAATGGAGACGCCAAGGACTGGGGGCAGCAAGCAAATCCAACGATCGATGAAAGCAAACCAAAAGAAAACAAAGGCCGAAATAAGCGCAAGTGTAAAAGATCAAAAATCACCTTCGCTGAACTATTGGAGAAATATCAAAAGAAGAGTGAAGAGAAGAATGCTTATCGGCCCAATCATGCAAAGAAACCAAGATCACCCCCAAGGCGCAAATATGAGGATCGGTATTGGCAAAGTGAGAGTTTCAATGCAACATATTCATATCCTTATTTTGGGCCGACAATGCCAATGCTGTGGATGCCTCCCTATGCTCATGTAGATCCATATTCATCATGGGACAGGTATGATACAAGGGCACATTCTCCATCTTATTTTTGACCATCTCACCAATGTTATGCGGCTCCGAGAAGATCAACATTTGAACAGTCACATAAAGACTGTTTTAATTATAAGGAATCGGTCCGGACACCATGGATGAAAAAAGAGGTGGTCAAGCAAGTCTATCGCGTGAAAAGAGATGGTCGTAAGTGTGCTACTTCAGATTTGATCTCAAATAATAAAGAGCCAATTAACATGTTGACATTGGCTACTAAAGGCAATGAGACGAAGCAACCAATTATCAAGAGTCGAAGTGCCAAATCTGAAGAAAAGAAGTTGACAGTGCACAAGGTAAAACAAGAATTGCCATTGCTTCAAACAAAATCACAGCCGGGATGCCCACTCGGCTTATTGTATTGGCGAAAGAAGGAATTACAAAAACTTAGTGCACAAAAGCTGAAAAAGAAGAACATGGCATGGGTTCCCAAGAGGAGCAGTCAAAATAAAAATGATGTGCAACCTTCTATTGCAACAAGTGTTATAAAAGTGAAGAAAGAGAAGGATGGAAACCAAAAACAATTAACCCGAAGGTTTGCATCACCCCATCAAAATCTTCGGTTAGCACATCATCCATGTTTTTCAACCATACCATTGATGCCTTTGCCATGGAATTCATCATCAGGTATGATAAATTACCCTCCCTGGATTTATTTTGATCCATGGAAGGACATAATTTTCTGCATCATGAGAGGGTATTACCAAATCCCTATACAATTTATTAGCTACATTTTTTCTTGCTAATCCAAAGGGCCGAAATATTTGGTTGCTATTTCATTTGTTTATTTCGGCTATACATGATTTGGTGAATGAATTCTACATGGATCTCATGGTAGTGGCCGATACTTATCTATCACCCTAAGAATATATGTAAGAATGGCCGGTGTGGTGCTCTAACACCGTCCTTAGTTTGAGTGGAGATTGAGATAAGTGCTTGCAAAGGAATTTGTCAAATTGATGCCATTGAGGATATTATGCATAGACCAATTCACCAAAATTGCAAAGTGAACTTATGTTTTGATTGGGTGTGCTTTGGCTTGTTAGTTTTCAGAACTTACGTAAGGCCAAATCATGGTTGATTTTATTATTGAGCATCATATTGACATCATGCATAATATTGATTTTAGCTTGATCTCTTTAGTACCATGGAGATTATGCTTTGATGGGTCAGTTTGTGGCAATGGCCAAGGTGTTGGTATTGTTTATATATCTCCTCATGGTGCTGTTTTTGAAGCCTCATGCCGCTTAGAATATTTTTGCACAAACAATCAAGCCGAATATGAAGCATTGTTATTCGGCCTAGAGATGTTACTTGCTATAGGTGTTACACATATTGAGGCTTATGGTGATTCGTTACTAGTGGTACTCGTTACTAGTGGTACAACAAATATCCAAAGTCTTTCAGTGTTTGGACGAATCACTTAATGTTTATCTTGATAAATGTCTAGATATAATCTCTACTTTGGATTGTTTTAGCACTGCACATATATCTAGACATGACGACTGGAAAGCAAATGAGTTGGCACAACAAGCATCTGGATACCATGTTGATCATGGCATGTTTCATATTTCTCAAAATCCGATGGCTTGTCTTACCAGTATAGAAGAGGCCAAACCAGAACCCACTGATTCGGTCATTAACAAAAAATCTAGTGCATGTGACAATTCTGACTAGAGGAAGCCCATTGTTGCTTACTTGCGTAATCCGAGTGAAAGGGTGGACAGGGCTGTTCGGCGTATGACTTTTAAATATACTATGAGGGATGATGATCTTTATCGCCGAACAGTTGATGATGTTCTTTTAAAGTGCTTGGATGAGGACCAAGCAAGAGTTGCTATGGGAGAGGTACATGAAGGCATTTGTGGTACTCACCAGTCGGCTCCCAAGATGAAATGGTTATTACGACGTGCTGGGTTTTATTGGCCGACCATGATTAATGATTGCTTCAGATATTATAAAGGGTGCGAAGCTTGTCAAAAATTTGGTGATATTCAATTGGCTCCCGCTGCTATGTTGCATCCTATTATCAAGCCATGGCCTTTCAGAGGATGGGGTTTAGACTTTATTGGGCAAATCCATCCGTCTTCTTCAAAGGGGCATCGGTTCATATTGGTGGCAACTGATTATTTCACTAAGTGGTCTGAAGCAGTACCTCTCAAGAACATGACGCATGCAGAGGTAATTAAATTCATAACCGAGCACATTATTCATAGATTCGGTATTCCTCAAATGTTAACTACAGATCAAGGTTCATCTTTTATGTCACACCAAGTCAGAGAGTCTGCCGAATCTTATAACATAAAGTTGCTCAATTCCTCCCCATATTATGCCCAAGCTAATGGACAAGCTGAGTCTAGCAATAAAATTTTAATCAAGCTCATCAAGAAGAAGATTGAGGATAATCCAAGGAGATGGCATGACTTGTTGTCTGAGGCATTATGGGCACATAGAATCTCAAGGCATGGTGTTACGAAAGTGACTCCGTATGAGCTAGTATATGGTCATGAGGCTGTTTTACCAGTGGAAGTAAATTTGAATGCTTTGAGAATAGCCAAACAAAATGATTTATCGGCAATAGACTTCTAGAACTTGATGATGGACAACATTGATGAGGTTGCTGATAAACGTTTGGCTGCTTTGAATGCCATAGAGAGAGATAAGTTGAGGGTGGCAAGGGCTTACAATAAGAAAGTCAAGTTGAAGAATTTTCAAGTTGGTGATCTCGTCTGGAAAGTGATTCTACCGATTGGTTCAAGAGATAGAAAATTCGGGAGGTGGTCTCCAAGTTGGGAAGGTCCTTTTAGGATTACAAGAGTTGTTCCCGAAAATTCATATTTGGTGGAATCAATACAGGGGGCATTGTTACCTCGAGCTCTCAATGGCAAATATTTGAAGAAGTACCACCCGAGTGTGTGGCAGGAAGCCTAAGTAGGCAACGGCCGATATACGATTATCGCCCTTAGCACAAAGATGGCCGATAAATAATTATCGCCCTGAGAAAAATAAAATGGCCGATGGAGTGTTGACATCGTCCTTAGAACCAACATGGTACAAGTTATTTTTCGGCACGCTAGCTATGCCGAAAAACAGGGGGATATGTGTTGACACTCAAAATTGGCACAGTCATAAAATTAACATAGGTCATATCAAGACCAATTCAAACTTATGATTGGGAGTGACCTTGGAATGTCTCTCTTCGAGAAGATCAAGATGGATATGAAGATGGTCCAAAACGGAGTTCGGACTCAAAAGTTATGACAAGTTCAGAGATGCTTATGTTGACACCAGAGTAAAGAAATGCATAAAACTCAATCAATACGGCCTCTGATGGAAACTGTTTCAACATCAAAGTTGTGCGTCTCGTCGAAGCGATAGATTTTGATATAAAAATCATCTTAATCCGAGTTCGTATGCAACCTGTGGAGACAAAACAAGGTCAGAAACAGAAGCTGCGGAGTCATTTCGGACCAACCGAGTTGATTGACTCGGTGAGACCGAGTTGATCCGAAAAATTACAGAAAGTTACAGAAAGTTTGCAACGTTCACTCGGTGGGACCGAAAAAAACTAATCGGTGAGACCGAGATTGATCCGGAAATTGCCAAAGATTCCTGTCCGAGTTAGGTTAGGGTTTTTGATGTTTTGGACGGAATTTTTAGTCCCTTTCTTGTACGGGAAGTCTAGCCGCCTCTTATATATGTTGGGGGTGACGGCCGATTGAAACAACACACAATCGAACAAATCTATCTACATCTTTTACCTTTACTTTTCCTTCTCCCTTGTTCTTCTTCTTCCTCATTCTTCGTTCGTTCTTCTTCATTGTAGGGCGGCGAACCTCGAGGCCCTAGGGGCGATCAGGTCGACCTAGGGCAACCCATAGCCGCTACGCGCCCTGACGGGGTCCCTCCCGGGAGTGTGGGGTTTCGGGTCCTCAAAAGCGCCCGCCGGATTGTCTTGCGTACCGCGCTTCCGGCAGGTCTCCTTCGACGTGAGCTGCAGTGCATCACTCCCGGCGTCGAGGGTACACGGTGACGTGTTCGTGTGCGAACAACAGCCTCCAAGCCGCCATGGCCCTGTGCCATTGCCCCTAAGCTCGCACCCAGTGCTCTCTCGCCGGCGAGTCTGCGTTGCGGCACCTGCTCCCAACTGCCGTAGCCCCTCTCCTGCGTCGCGCTCCCGCGAGCATCTCGGCGCCTGCACAGCCGTGCTTGCTTCGACCCAGCACACCGCGCGTCGCCCGGCCGCGCCCCTCGACTCTGGCCGCGTGAGCGCACGGTCGCCCTGCCCCTACGACCGACCAAATGCGTTTGCTGCGCTTCTACTGCTAACTCGTCCGCGCGCGCCGGCTTGCCGCTGCTATCGGCCGCCTACGGCCAGTACACCTCCAAGGGACCCGCGCCCTAGCCGCCAATGTCTGAACCTGCCCACGTTGGGTGTGGTGGTGCGTGCTTCTGACTCCACCTCCGAAGGGCAAGTATTGGGTGTAGGCCACAATGGACGGCTGGATAGATGAAGCCTATTGAGATGCTAAAGAAGGTTAATGAAGGAAATGAAATGTCCATCAAATAGCTCTACATACAGCATTTTTGTAAACGGCAATTGACGGGTGCAGAAGTACAGCAAGGCTTTTGTGTTCTGACAAGAAATGCAGGAAAAAGGAATGCCTGACTTTGCATGTTTCAATGCTCTCATAGAGGATATGTGCAATGCAAACAAAGCAATGGCGACATACCAAATATTTGAAGAAACTCGTCTAAGGATGTAGAGTCAATGTAACGACATGCGTCAGTCTTTTGGATGCTTTGAACAATGGGTTTATTTCGACCCGCCCGGCTCCGGCTCCGATGTGGTCGCGTTTCAAACGCCGCCTCCGCCAGTCTCCGCCGGTCTCCGCTGTCGCAACCTTGTACTGAGTCACCGCGGGTCGACCTTATTCTAAACCGCAGCGCAATCGCTGCGAGTCGTCGCCGCCTCTATCACTGCCTTGGAAGAGATGCTAAATTGCCATTGAAATTGCTGGAGGTGACCCACAGATGGTGTACACCAATTATCTCCTATCGGGACGAATCAGGTGAAATCCATCCGGTCAATTTTTATTAATACTTTTTACTCTTTTGAGAACAATTATTCTCAACTGTGATATCTTTATGCAGGAAAATTATACATTATAAGAATAATTATTGTGCCATGGATACGGAGAGCATGCTGCTAGCGTCTTTCTGCACCGACGCCTGTCCGCGCCGGCTTACAACGCCCGCGGTCGACTCTGTCGTTCGTGATGGCTAACAACGCCCGCATCCGACTGTTTCGTCCGTGCCGGCTTAACGTGCCTGCGATTGACTCGCCCATCCATGCTGGCTTACAACGCCATGGACGACTCCTCCGTGTGCTACCGCGGCCGGCTCAACTGCGATTGATTTCAGCTTCACCGTGGTAATCATCAACTCCATGGTGGATAACTACCAACCTAACATATCAGGTGAAATCCATCCAACATATATTTTATATTGTTTTCTTTAAGAGAGCAATTATTCTGGCTTGTAAGTTCTCCAATGCAGGATGGGGTTATTATATCATTGCGCTGTTGAAGGACTCATACCGGTTTATATCACGGTCAAATATGGAGAGTCTCAAGCCAACTCTTCGAGCAGTCTTAAGACTCAGGGGCTACAATGACATGACTCGGGAACTTCGGGTCATTGGAGGGAATGATAACCCGGTTCCGGAGGACATTGCCCTATTGTTGAAAATTTAAAGCCCGTCAGAAAATTGTCGGTTCAAAATAAAGATTCCAGTTTAAAATCCGGTTCAAGAGACATCTCTCTCCCGCAAAGCTTGGAAACTCTCAAATCCGGTTCAAACATCCAGCTCAAGGTAAATTTGTCTCTTACAAAGCTTCTAACCTTTCAAATCTGGTTCAAACGTTCGACTCAAGGACAATCTGTCTCCCACAAAGTTTTGAAAGTTTTCAAAACCATTTTAAAGTTCTGGTTCAAAAAGAATCAATCTCTCACAATATTCGAGTTCTCAGAAAAATTAAAGGTTGCCAAAGAGAACTTGCTACCATGATGCGCGGTTCAAACATGGGTATCATGCCTTATGGCTTACCTTATTATTGTCACTTGGGGGCTTCCTGCTCATCGAGCATAGCTGTCGCTACCGTCTTGATCGGCGTGATGCCAAAATTTATATGGTCACTTGGGGGCTTCCGGTTTAAACATATGTCGTATTCGAACCAAAGAGAACATAGCTGTCGGTACCCTCTTGATCGGCACACTGCCAAACTCACTAGGGGGCTTCTTGATCGTATTCGAATCATAGCTTAACCCCTTTTGGGTCCAACTTGGATCGTATTCGAATCAGGGTCATTAAAAACCTCTCAAGGTCATTTGGGGGCTTCCTGTTCAAACATATGTCCTATTCGAACCAAAAGGAACATAGCTGTCGGTACCCTCTTGATCGGCGCAACGCCAAAGCCACTGGGGCTACATGATCGTATTCGAATACTAGCATAACCCCTTTGGAACGGTTTACTGATCGTATTGGAATCAGAAACCTCGATTTTTATTTGGTTTATGTTTTTGCAAACAATCTTTTGGGTTTTGAGACTCTTTGCTCATATCTGAAGCATATATATGTGGTTTCTATTAACCCACCCTGGCTTTCAACGAACAAGTCGCCAGCATATGACAACATTAATACTTGGAAGGTTTGACTTCTAAGTTTTGGGTTATCACCCTTACCGCATAGGTATCATAAGCCGGCAGTACGATTCAATATCACAGGTATGATATTGTTTATACATGATTATGTTTAAACCAGCCATGGCTATGGACTTTAACCCGCTGGTATATTTTGAATTACGCCATTGGAATCATGCGCGTATCAAAGATTGGGTTATCACCCTTACTGTGCAGGTCACATAGACCGACAGTGCAAATTCAGTATCATAGGATAAGGCTACATTTGGGTGGTTACCCGCCCTGGCTTTTGATATTAAGTCGCCAGGGCGTATGTTGTTTAAGCTCTGTGCAGGATTTGCAGAACTGTGACTTATATAAATGCTTAAGTCCAAGCTCATCATTAAAATTGATGCTTCAGAATGATCATCCATGCTAGATTTTCTCAAAGGCTATAAATAGCTGGGTTATAAAAATTCCGGCTTACAATGGAGGCGTATTAAATCGCCATCGGCCAAGAGCCGTCGGGTATCTAAAACTCCGAATTTACTTGTCAACAGATAAGGTACTTGAATCTTTAAATAGCTAAACTTGGTTGGATTTTCATTATGATATTGAGTGATTGAGGTTTTCAAACCGGGTTATTCAAATCTTTAATAGCCAACATGGCTGGATTTTTATTATGGTTATCAGTAACTAATATTATGATTGAGGTTTTCAAAGTCGCTTCAATGCAATAGCTAGTATTTTATCAATGGATATGATTTATTCTACAATGAAAGGAATAGTCCTGAGTTGCTGCAGGCTTACAACCCGGCACTTGGGGGCTACATTATTCAGACTGAGATTATATCAAATATGCAAGTCCCATGTCACTGCCAGCATGCACCATGGCACTTGGGGGCTAATACAAAGACAATTTTACTAGCCTTATTGAAGACCCGACTCATCACATCATAATGAGCCGGCCCTTGGGGGCTACCAATTGCTCCCGTTAACAATTCAAGGTACACAAGATTTTATTCCATTATATTGAAGGGTCCACTGCTCAGTTGGTAAAGCACAAAGCTCTTAACCTTGTGGACGTGGGTTCAAGCCCCATGATGTTCTTTTCAAAAGAAGTATATATAAAGTCCCAGCTCAATATTATTAGAATACGATACGATCCAAGTCGAATACGATCCTGATTCGAATATAATACCGACTTGATTCACTTGGGGGCTACATATATAGTGATCACTTAAGACCCTGATTCGAATACGATCCAAGTCGAGTACGACCCAAAAGGAGTTAAGACCTTGTCATCACTATATTCGAATATGATCCCAGTCGGACCCAAGTCATAGCTTAACCCCTTTTGGGTCCGACTTGCTTCAATATAATACCGACTTGCTTCACTTGGGGGCTACATATATGGAGTATTCAGTCTTTACTAGTGACTAAGATGAACAACATGGATTTCTTCAAAGTGGCAGTATTTATATTGAAGCAAGTCTTAAGTCATCACTTTGTTTCTGCTCAAGACTTGGGGGCTACATGTAATATGGATATAAGGGAGAAAAAATCTTCAAATTCTCAGTTTTGAGTAAACCAGATTGACCCGGCGTCACCAATAACTATGACCCGGCATTGGCAACAATTATGACCCGGTGCTATCAATATTTACAAACCGGATTTTTGGCAATGATAAACCGGCAAGTTCTACAAGCCGGCTAAAAGTCAGATGAGTTTTTTCAAGACCAATATTTTTAAGCCGGCACTTTGGAAGCAAATTCAAGTGGATTATTTACTACAATATTTCTTTATAAGATACCAATGTCTGCAAATTTGCTCTGAAGCTGGCCTATTGACCCGGATTTCTCAAAAGAAGTATCTGGATTTTTGCATTGGTAAGGTTTGGACATATATGTTAAAAGAGATTTGCTATAAGATCTTTGAGTATGCATCCAGGAGGAAATGACAAGGAATTAAAGATAATCAGGTGCCGGTTCAGGAAAATATTTAACCCAGAGCACAACCTATCAAGTTTGTTCTTGTGTTTATTTTACAGAATTAGTTTAACATGGATAAATCCAAATTAAACTGGGAGCTAATGTCGGGGATATACCCCGCGGTGTGACCCGGCCGAAATCATGGCCCAGCCGGGTCATAATGACTCACCAGAGACCTGGCTGGAGCTTGGCGACTCACTGGCGATCCGCCCGAACATGGTGGTTTAAATGTAACCCGCCTGGACATTGTGACTCACTGGAGACCCGGCGGGCAGATCAGACGGACGATAAGGCCCAAGGCCTAGCAGGCCGGCTTATACTCTGGTGTGCCGGCTTAAGAGGAAAGGGATGACGAATATTTCCTTTACGGGAAACAAGACCCGGACTTGTATTAAACTTGTGAGAAAGGATAGACTAGTCCTAGTCCTACTAGGACTCCACATGTAACCCGCCCCTTCAACATATGTAAGGAGGGGCAGGGCTCCCCAAAGAGGGACAGAAAATAATCTCTAGGGCTAGACACAAAGGGGAAGCCGGCTTATGCGGTGACTCTCTCATGAGCATAATGAGATCTAGCCACAAACAGCATGTAGGGTTATTGCCGGATGATGTTTCCCGGGGCCCGAAGCTGTCTATATCCTTGTCTTATGTTGCGTATCTCAATTCCGCTCAACCCCTCTGAAGCTACCACATGGATGTGTTGGCCTCGCGACTAAGTCCTGACACTAGGACATCTGCCGTGACAATTCCACGTCAGGATCCAAAGAATATTTGTAACTATTAGCAGCTGAGTTGTCAATTCAACCACACCTGGAGATTAATTATCTGCAGCAAAGTGATCAGTAGCAAAGTAGTATGCTAGTTTTGTTAATAGTGGTAGCAGCAATAGTAACGGTAACAATGATAGCGGTAATTTTGTAGCAAGTGCAATAGTAACGATAGTAGTGGTAACTTAGCAAGAACAATATAAGAGAAATTCGTAGGCATTGGATCAATGATTTGTTGGATGATATTCATCATATCATAGTTATAACCTAGGGCAATACGGCACTAGCTCCAGTTCATAAATATAATGTAGGCATGTATTCGGTAAATAGTCATATGTGCTTATGAAAAGAACTTGCATGACATCTTTTGTTCTTCCCTCCCGTGGCAGTGGGGTCCTATTGGAAACTAAGGGATATTAAGGCCTCCTTTTAATAGAGAACTCGAACAAAGCATTAAAACACGGTGAATACATGGACTCTTCAAACTACGGTCATCACCGGGAGTGGTCCTGACTATTGTCACTCCGGGGTTGCCAGATCATAACACGTAGTAGGTGACTATAACTTGCAAGATCAGATCTAGAATATAGATATAATGGTGATAACATAAATGGTTCAGATATAATTATGTCACCCGGGCCCAAAGTGACAAGCATTAAGCATGGCAAAGTCATAGCAACATCAATCTCAAAACATAGTGGATACTAGGGATCAAGCCCTAACAAAACTAACTAGATTACATGATGAATCTCATCCAACTCCTCACCCACTAGCGAGCCTACGAAGGAATTACTCACTCCCGGTGGGGAGCATCATGGAATTTGCGATGGAGAAGGGTTGGTGATGACAAAGATCGAAGATCCCCCTCTCCGGTGCCCCAAACGGACTCCAGATCTGGCCTCCCGATGAAGAACAGGAGACGTCGACGGCTCCGTCTCATGGAACACGATAATTCTTTCTCCTTGATTTTTTCCCTAGAAAAAGAGGATTGTACAGCATCGGTTTCAGGCTCTGCGGGGCCACCAGGTGGGGACAACCCACCTGGGCGCGCCTGGAGGGGGGGCACCCTGGTGGATTGTGGCCCCCTCCAGTGGTTCTTGGCTCCAAAAATTATCTTTTATTATATAAAAAATCCTCGCAAAGTTTCATTCCGTTCTGAGAACTTTTATTTCTGCACAAAAACAACACCATGGTGGTTCTACTAAAACATCGTCAGTCCGGGTTAGTTTCATTCAAATCATGCAAGTTAGAGTCCAAAACAAGAGGAAAAGCATTAGGAAAAGTAGATACGTCGGAGATGTATCATTCGTCTGCTGCGAGCTTGTTGCGATTTGGACGTTTCCTAGCCGAATTTGATTCTTTGGCCACATCATTGGCCAACATAAGAACTGTCCAAGGGTAAGCTAGCTATTCGCATCCGGAGGTTATCGGAGGAGCAATATCATCATAACCATTTAAGACAACAGACAACTCAACTTTAAAGACCCCCTCAGGCAGCACTCTGTGCATGATTGTATCTTTGGGGCGAATGATCAAGCCGATGGCAACTTTAATCAGCTCACCATTCACATGGGATAAGAGACTGCACGGAGTGTCTTCCGTAAGAGGGTCAAGACGAGCCATTGACGATGGGTTGCCAATGAAAGATATAGAAGGGCTACTATCCTTGGGCGATGCCTCAATGGCAATGTGTCACGCCCAATATGTGATCCTATCCGAGAGGAACTCAAAGGTCCCACCAAGGATAGAGCCGCATATTGAAGACGCTTTGCAAGGTGGATATCATTACATTGTACCATTACATAATAGATGGGGATACATACAAAGGGCATATAAATGCCACAAGAATACATCAATACATCATACATGAGGACAACATCCGCCTATGGATGAAACACAAACAGAAACTCAAATGACATCCACTCTGCTAGCCCAGACTGCCGACCAGGAACCTAACCCTCAATCGGAGAAGAAGTAGAAGAAGAACTCCAAAACAAGTAAACATCGATCTCGCGTCATGATCACCGCATCACCTGCACCTGCAACTGTTGTTGTAGTAAATTGTGAGCCACGAGGACTCAACAATCCCATTACCATGGGTATCAAGACTAGCAAAGCTTAATGGGTATGGAATGGATAAGTGGTGTGGTTGCAGCAGCACTAAGCATTGTAAAGTGGCTAACTTACGAGTACAAGAATAAGATGAGAAACTATGGAACGGTCGCAAACTAGTAGTGATCAAGAAGTGATCCTGAACTACTTACGTTCAAACATAACCCCACCGTGTTCTATTCTCGACTCACTCGAAAAGAGATAATCACAGTTAAACACGCAGTTGGTGTCAGATTTCGGGTTCCGGCAAAACCCTTAAGGTTCGAACTCGGGGGTGCGCACGAAGATCTCTCCTTCCCCCTTGTCGGGGGATGGACCTCGGGCAGGCAACGGAACCCGGATCCTCTTCAAAAAACAACAGGGTTGGCACCGCCCCTCAATATCGGCATGCGCTTGGCCGGGTCGCTCGACCCGTCCAAGCCCCACAACCCAGCCAGACTAGCCGACCCGGCAAGACAGCCGAACCCGACACGACCAAATCCTCCTCAACAAGCCAGCACCACCCGTGGCGTGCTACGCAATCCAGCCGCGGGTCAACTCCCATCCCATCCAGGCCGTATGATGGGGACAAGACTTCAATCAATGGTGACCGAGGCAACAGTGCCCCGCCCATGCCTCTAGTCAGCAGGTACGTGGCAACAGTGCCCCTCACCTACCCGCTGACCAGGGTCGGCGTGGCTATAGTGCCCCCGCCTTCATCGCTGACGAGAGCAAGCGGCAATCTGACGAAGAACACTGTATGCGACTCGACTCGGCCACGCACTGATGATCGACAAGATGGCGCACAGTCCCCCTAGGCATGCGGGGCCCGCACCTAGGGGAACCCGGCGAACCACAAGCCCTCAACGGGATCCAGCCCGGGTCCCCGGACACCGACAATACGGACCCACCGACTTGTAATATTACCATTGTACCCCCGGGGGTTGGACTATAAAACCCCCTAGGAGCCCACGATCATACGAAGAGCGAGCGAGAGGGCAAGCAGAAAACACATATGAGAGAAAAGCAAGTAAGCATAGGACTAGCCACAAAACAGCAACACCAGAGGGAAGGAGCAGCCCACGCCTTGGCCAGCTTCCTTCCTCCTCCATACAGCTCCAGGAGCAACATTGTACTATCGATCATCCAACTACACTCGGCAGGACTAGGGGTATTATCTCTCAGAAGAGCCCCGAACCTGGGTATGTTCGGCGTCCCGCGCCCGCTCATGCCAACCCCGCCTCTGGAATCCACCAGCGCCCTCGAGCCTCCTCCTCTCTTTAGCCATTCCTTGGCATCTGTCGTGCGCCCACCACGACAGTTGGCGCCCACTGTGGGGCAGCTCGAGGAGCTGGACGGGAGCATGCTTCAGACGGGGCCCTTCTCCTACACCGACGAGTCTGTCGCGCTGGCGGACGACGTTGTCAGCGCGCTTGCGGCCTCCTTCGCCGCGATGCGCATCTCCGATGCGTTCGCGGCCGATGAGTACCCCAGTGAGGTGCTCAACTACTCCGACTCTCCCATCTCCCTCGGCGGTGGCATTTCCGCCGGGGCAATGGACATCCATGTGGAGGTCTTCGTCACTAGCGACGGCGCCTCCTCCTCGTCGAGCAAGACGAGGAAGGCTGCCGAAGCCAGGGCCGCAGCGAATCGGATCGAGCCGTCCGATCCATTGCACGCCGCGATGCAGAGCCTCCGCATCCCCATCGGCACCGACGTCGACGCCACCAATGTCACTGAGGCCCGAACCCAGCTCGAGGAAAATCGCCAGCAGATGCTGGACCTGTCCGAGACGCTCGCCGCCACTCAGCGTCGCCTGGACGCCGCTCAGCTGGAGCGCGATGCTGCCTACGGATTCACGCCTGCTGTGGCTGAGCCAAGCCGGGTCGCCGATGTGCGTGCCCGGGGAGAGGCGATCGGCCGGGCCCTCGGCGCCATCTCAACCGTCTACGAGACCCCAGCAAAGAACATGCGCGCTGCCTAGGCAGCCGCAGCCGGCCTGGACCAGCTCGCGGGTGAGGTGCTGAAAGAGCGGATCGGGCTGTAACACCCCGAGAATCATGCTACAGTAACTCCATACTAATGATGCCAAGTCACCCTGATTTCTAAGCTAAATTTCCCCGTGGTTGAAAACAAATTCAAATTCAAATTTAAAATGCAAGTCAAATAATTTAAAACTTCAAAAGTGAAATAAAAATGTTGGTGGTGTTGCCAATATTCACTGAGGTTTTATCAGGTAGAAATTAACATCATTTGAATTCATAAAATGCCCCTAGGAATTAAAACAGTGGACCAACATCAAATTAATTGGCCTTTTCAATTTCTAAAAATACTGCAACAGTTACAAATGCTCTGAAACTTTTTGTGCCACCCCACCATATTGTAATTAAATTATGTGCTAACTTTCGTGTTTAGAAAAATTCAATGGGTAGCTCAAATTATTGCAAAACAGTAAAGAAAATAGGAAACAGTCAAATAAAAAGAAAAATAAAACTAGATAGAAAAATAGGGAAAACCTATCTACTGTTGGACTGGACCTCAAGTGCACAGGGAGGCCCAACCCAACTAATGTTCACCTCCCACCTTCGCTACAGTGGAGGCAGTAGGCGTGGATGCCATCCGCCATGGCCACCGGCCACGCGCCAGCCATCCTGTGGCCTTTCCTCCCGTCCCAGGCGTATTCAAGGCAACCCCACACCCCCCGGAACCCTAGATCGATTCTCCCCTTCCCCACACCGCTTTTCTTCCTCCCAGCATGAGGCCGAGCCGCCATCTCCATGCCTCACCTCGCACGCACCCCCACCTTCGTCCCGGCTCCCCAGGACCTTGTACGTCGGCTATGCCGTCGTTCACTACATCGTCTATGGCCATCGGTTGGAGCTAGGTGCCCTTGCAGTACGTGGATCGAGCCATCTTCTCCGCGCATGGGAGTCGTCATCCGTCGTTGATTCGCTTGGCCCCGACCTTCCCCGGCCTCGCCGTCAGCTTGCCCGTCTCTACGGTGAGCCCCTGCTCTGATTCCCTGGCTTGGCCCCATCGATTCGTCGCCGTAGTGCACCCCGTGAGCTTGCGCCTGCCGTGGTCGAAACCCCGCTGTAGCCACCCCGGTCTCGCCCCGATTGCTGCGACCAGACGATGAAGCCCAGGAGCCAGACGCCACCGTCGATGACTCCTACTACAATGGTGGTGCCTACTACTACGTGCAGGCCGCTGACGACGACCAGGAGTAGTTTAGGAGGATCCCAGGCAGGAGGCCTGCGCCTCTTTCGGTCTGTATCCCAGTTTGTGCTAGCCTTCTTAAGGCAAACTTGTTTAACTTATGTTTGTACTCAGATATTGTTGCTTCCGCTGACTCGTCCATGATCGAGCTCTTGTATTCGAGCCCTCGAGGCCCCTGGCTTGTAATATGATGCTTGTATGACTTATTTTATTTGTAGAGTTGCGTTGTGATATCTTCCCGTGAGTCCCTAATCTTGATCGTACATGTTTGCGTGTATGATTAGTGTACGGTCAAATCGGGAGCGTCACACGGGCGGATGCACAAACTCCTCCACGCTGCCAACACACAGCAGGACCGCCTCAACCAGCTCGCCAAGCCGGCGGGATCCGGCTCCGCCCGCCTTGGCGGGTCCGGCGAACTTCTGCACACCGCTTCCTCGCCACCCGGCGAGGCGCACTCCGGCCGAGCCCGGACTCGGCGCACTCCGGCCGAGCCCGGACTCGGTGCGAACCGGCCGCTACAGCCGCCGGTGGATTGGGCGACGAGCCCGTCCTAGAGATCCAGCGCGGACTCGGCTAGCATGGTCGGCGTCCAGCTCCAACTGACCCGGCCCCCGTTGCTTGGCCGCAAGTCGACCCGGCCCGCGCGCCATCGACGATGCCGACGCTCGCCACCGCCTCGGTCGGCTCGCTCGCTCCTTGGAGGTGGAAGAGAGCGGCGCTATCGGGCCGGCGTGCTTCGGCCCACGCATCTGGGAGGAGCCGTTCCCCAAAGGATGCATGCTCCCCCGCGACACCCCCAAGTACAATGGGACGGTGAAGCCAGAAGACTGGCTCACCGACTACACCACGGCCATTGGCATCACCGGTGCCAATCGTCGTCTCGCCGTGCGCTACGCACAGCTCATGCTCCAAGGGTCGGCCCGCACGTGGTTGAACAGCCTGCCGATGGGCAGCATCAACACGTGGGTGGACTTCGAGGAAGCCTTCGTCCGCAACTTCACGGGGACCTACAAGCGACCCGGCCGCCCTAGCCAGCTCGCCATGTGCGTGCAAGGGCCTACGGAGACCGGTCGCGAGTACCTCGCATGCTGGACCGAGCTTCGGAACAGCTGTGAGGTCGCCCATGAAGTCCAGGTGATCCAGTACTTCGTCAGCGGGTGCCGAGATGGCACCCTCCTCAAGCACAAGCTCTTACGCTCCGAGCCGGCCACCATAGCCGCGCTCATGGTGATGGCGGACAAGTACGCCAATGCCGACTCCGCCATGAAGATCCAGGTGGCGCTGGATAATGCCGGCAAGGCGAAGCCGGCCGGCGAAAGCAGCCGGCAGCAGCATCACCAGGACAACAAGTGCAAGGCGACCAGCCGGCGCCGCGTCACGACAACCGGCTCGTCGCGGACACTGAGCCCGCGGCGGACCCAACAGCAAAGTGCCGGCAAACCGTCAAGACGGCATGGCAACCCGCCATGAGCTTCGAGCAGATGCTCGACGCCCTCTGCAAGCACCACAGCGGTGCAAGACCCTCCACGCACACGCTTCGGCACTGCGCCATCACCTAGCGCATCATGAGGGGCGACGTCCCGCCCCCTCCGGCTCCGGCTCCAGGTGCGTGACAGCCGCCTCCGCCTCCACCGCCGCCTCCAGCTGGCGGCGCGATGCGCGACGACGCCTAACCAGACCAGAACGCGGCCTATGTTGTCTTCACCAGCCTTGGCGACGACAAGCACAGCGAGTGCCTCCTTCGGTAGGAGGTGAACACCGTTGTCCCGGCCAAGCCGGAGTTCAAGCATTGGTCGGATCGCCCCATCACCTGGTCCCGGGAGGATCACCCGACAGTCATGCCGAGTCCGGGTGGTTACACCCTCGTCCTCAACCCCACCATCATCGCGCGGAGCACATGCAAGTTCTTCCGAGTCCTCATCTATCAGATTTCGAGTTCCGGCAGACCCTTGAGGTTCGAACACTGGGGTGCGCACGGAGATCTCTCCCCTACCGATCTACGTCTGATCCTCTCGTGCGAACTAAGATGAAAATGATGAACAACACAAGAGACACGAGGTTTATACTGGTTCGGGCCACCATTGTGGTGTAATACCCTACTCTAGTGTGTGGTGTGGTGGATTGCCTCTGGGGCTGATGATGGACAGTACAAGGGAAGAACAGCCTCGCGAGGGGTGTTCTTAAGCTGGTGCGATGTGTTCTACTTAGTCTCTATTGGGTTTCTCCTCTCCTCTCTCCCTCTCTCTCCCTCCTCGTCTCTCCCTCTCTCTCTTTCTCTCTCCCTTCCTTTGTGGAGGCTAGCTCTATTTATAGAGGCCCTGGGCCTCTCCTCGAATAATTGAGCGGGAAGGGCGCCAAGAATTGGCCATTTTGAAGGGGAACAACTAGTACAAGTTATCCTGACCAAAGGTGGTCTTCAGCTGCCAAAAGCACTGGTGATGACGCCGTCTTGGGCTCCATGGTGACCTCCGTCCGGCCGTCCAGCTGGTCTTGGTCTCGTTGCACCGGAATGGTAACCTTTGCTTGATACCTTGGCTTGTGCTTGCACCCTTTCCACCAAAGGGGAAACAAGGACCCTACGCAGGCCGGCGCCCTCCTAGCCTTGATCGTCATGGCTTGCGTCATGGGATCCTCGCGAGGTACCCTTGCATTGATCTCTCTGCCTCCTCACGAGCCTGCCTGATGAGGCCACTCTTGAGGAAGCTTCCTGTCGTCCGCCCCGCGAGGCTTGGCCCCTCGCGAGGTTCTTGAGCTTGGGCTGATGAAGATGGGCCGCGCTGGGCCCCCACCTGAGCCACGCCGCAGGCAGGAAAGTATGGGGACCCCCATTCCCTGAACGCCGACAGTAGCCCCCGGGCCCAAGGCACGCGTGGGCTTGGCTTAGCAGAGAAGCAAAGGGGCATGCATGAAGCGCCGCGGGCCCTAACAGCATGCGGCCTTGGGCGCCGCGTGGCGGTTGATTGGACGTGGGCGTCTGCACTTCCCACGATGCCTCGGCACCCGCATGACATGACAAGTCCCTGCATGCAGAGATATGGGTCATGATTACATGAGGTCATGGTGCTCGGTAGTTGGCCTTCCCCGGCTATAAGTACGGGGCTGCGTGAGCTCCGCCAGTTCTCCCCTTTCCGTTACTCCTCCTCTTCTTCTTCCTCATCCTTGCTTCCTCTTGCACCAATGGCACTGATCCGCTGGTTTTCAGCTGAGGAGAAGGGAAAGGCCCCCAGAGAGGGTCCTGACCCCCTCCCGGCCAGGCGCGGCCGGGGTCGTCCTCGCAAGCATCCCGCGATCCCCGCAGCGGCTTCCCGCGGCTAAGGAGGCGGTTCCCTGTGCGGTGGTGAGCGCTCAGCTGCCGAGGGGAGGCATGTCGTCACCGCTCGGCCCCCCAGGCCGCGCTTTCGCTCGGCGGAGGTGCTGCCGGAGTTCGTTGTGTGGTCGGCGGACCGGACCAACACCTGGTTCCAGCTCCCCCGCTTCTTTGTAGGTGAGCTGCCGGCCATCGCCCGGTGCGGCTTCTGGCTCTAGGCGGATGGTTGCTGCAGCAGGGCCTTCTGGGCTTCGCTGGAGGTCTCCCCTTCCGGAAATGGGGCCCTGACTCGCGGCTGGCAAACGTTTGCCCGCGTGCGCAGCCTGGGTCAGCGCTGTACCTTGCACTTCAAGTTCGATGGCGACGCCACACTCTACGTGAGGGTGTTTGGGGAAGATGGTCGCCGCGCTGGGTGCTGCCCCGAAGATGGTGACCGCGGCCGCCTGCCCAGCCTCGGCACCGACCAGGATGAAGACAACGCCAGGCATGCCGGCGGCGGTGCTCGGGGCTCGCCAAGCTTCGGCGACTCTCCCTCAGGCAGCAGCTCCTCCAGCGATGGCCGCGACCAGCCCTCGCGCCGTCGCGCCCGCCTGGGTGAAGGCAGCGGGTCCACCTGCCGCCGCGCCCTAGTGAAGCGAGAGGAGGCGTCCGCCTGAACCCCAGGAGCAGCTCGAGCTTTTGCTGTAGGTTGGTGTTGGACAGGTCGTGTCCATTTTTTTCCTTCCTTTCCTGCATAAGAAGAAGGTAGTATAGGGCCCCGTGGGGGCGTGTTAGAACTGTTGCTGTCAAATGACGCGTTGCTTTTGCCATTTCTGCGTTATGTTTCTGTGCTGCGTGTCCATGTGCGGGAGTCATTTGAGCTTGGTGGAGCTTGACGCGGCCCTCGCCTCCGGAGGCTGAGGCCTCGCCGTGCGCTTCATGCCCTACAAGGATTAGTTAGAGGGGTAACCTTTGGTCCCGGCAGCGGGGGCGACCAGCCAAAGTCCTGCGTTTGTGTCGCGATGCCTGTGAGGCATGGACTGGGAGGGGTGCTCCCGCAGAGGACTCAAACAGGAAAGCTCCAGACGATCGGGGCAGAAGACGCTCGCGAGGGCGCCCGCAAACATCCCTCGCGAGACTTGTGCGAGAGAAAACGAGGCAAGTGGGTGAAAAAGACAGAGAGTCACAAGCCAGGAACGCCAACAACTCCAATAAGACTTCAAACGGGAATAAACACGCCAACTGCAGAAAGCAAATGAAAAATCCGCGTCCGGCACCTATTCTAGTCTTCGACGTCTTCTCACCAGCGCGGAGCTAAGTTCTGCCACTAGGCGCGGGCGGGAGCCCCCGAGGCCCAAGGGCGGCACTCCGGAGACTCCGGGGCGTGTACAACCCCACTCATTATTACATGAGAGTGTCACGGGCGGTGAGCTTCATAGGCGTTTTCCTTCTTCACAGGCACCGGGCCTTTCCCAAAACGCGATAGCTTCACAGCCATTGGCCTTCTTCACAGGCACCGGGCCTTTCCCAAAACACGATAGCTTCACACGCACCGGGCCTTTCCCAAAATGCGATAGCTTCACAGGCATTGGCCTTCTTCATAGGCACCGGGCCTTTCCCAAAACGCGATAGCTTCACATGCATTGGCCTTCTTCATAGGCACTGGGCCTTTCCCAAAACGCGATAGCTTCACAGGCATTGGCCTTCTTCACAGGCACCGGGCCTTTCCTAGGCGCTAGGCCTCGCTCAGGGGTAGAACCTCCGGAGATGTTGAATGTTCCATGCGTTCTGGATGGGTACTCCCTCCGGAGTCTCCAAGCGCGTGGAGCCAGGCCTGGAAACATGAACAACCTTGAATGGGCCCTCCCACATGGGAGAGAGCTTGTGCAGCCCCTCCCTAGAGAGAACCCGTCTGAGCACGAGATCCCCTACCTCAAGGGTCCTGGGGCGGATGTTGCGGCAGTCGTATCGTCGTAGCGCTTGTTGATACCTTGCCGATCGTAGTGCGGCTTCCCGACGGCGTTCCTCCCCCAGCATGAGATCCATCCCCCACATGGCGTCTTACTGGGCCTTGTCGAATGCCAGGACCCGTGCGAAGCGGCACTTGACCTCGTGAGGGAGAACAGCCTCTGCTCTGTAGACGAGGAAGAACGGGGTCTCGCCAGTCGGCTTGGTTGCTGTCGTGCGGATTGACCACAGCACGGACTGGAGCTTGTTGTACCAGCCCCTGCCACAGGCCTCCAGCTTCTTCTTGAAGGTCCTGGCCTTGAGGCCCCTCAGGACCTCGGCGTTGGCTCGTTCAGCCTGGCCATTGCTCCGGGGGTGTGCTACCGAAGCGTAGCATATCTGCGTTCCAAGGTTAGCACAGTATGTTTGGAAGAGATTACTGGTGAATTGCGAACTGTTTTCAGTGATGATGTGGTTAGGCACCCCAAACCGGCTCACAAGGCCCTTGATGAACTTGACTGCCGAGCCTGCCGGGATTGTGCGGACAGCTTCCACCTCGGCCCACATGGTGAACTTGTCCACAATGGTGTAGAGGTAGCGATAGCCCCCTGGCGCCCGAGGGAACGAGCCCAGAATGTCCAACCCCCACACTGCGAACATCCATGAGAGGGGTATGGTCTGCAGACCCCCCGCAGGCTGATGGATCTGTTTAGCACGAAACTGGCAGGCCTCGCAAGCCTTCACCAGCTCAACGGCTTCGTTGAGTGCAGTGGGCCAGTAGAACCCGCTGCGGAATGCCTTGCCGACGAGGGTTCGCGACGACGAGTGGTGCCCACAGTCTCCGCTGTGTATGTCTGCCAGCAGTTCCTTTCCTTGCTCCCTGGAAATGCAACGTAGGGACACGTCATTTGGCCGCTTCCTGTAGAGCTTGCCATCCTGGATGCAATAAGCCGTGGCCTGCCGTGCCACACGCTCCGCCTCCTCCTTGTTCTCCGGTAGAATCCCTTGCATCAGGTAGTCCTTGAGCTCTGGGATCCAACATCCCTCCTGAAGCTCCAACGCCAGGAGCAGGCGTACCCCTGAGGCTGGGCCGCAGACCGGAGCTCCCGAGGCAGGCGGCTGAGGAGGCTCCTCCCTTGGTTGCGCCGTGCCCGAAGGTGACCGGAAGGCGAACCTGCCCAATTGGAACAGTGGAACCATCGGTGACTCCTGAGAAAGGCTTGGTCGGCTAAAGCTGGTCATACGACACTTGGAGATTGTCGAACGTCTCGACGGACAGGACATTGAGTCCTGCCCCGCCATCGATGAGGGTCCTGGTGACCTGCACGTTGCTGATGACTAGGAGCAAAGCATCGGGAGGATTCCGGCCGTTGCCGCACACTTGAGCTGGTCTGTGGAACTGAACGTGATCGCGCACGTAGACCACCTGAGAGGGCGTGTGGCCTCAAGCTTGGGAAGGACTGCATTCACCTCGCGAGCAAACTGCTTGAAGATGCGCTGTGAGGCTGGGGCCTAGGCGCCACCCAAGATGCAAGCAATTGCACGCGGCTCTTGGAAGCCCCCAGCCCCATCGTCTTGGTGTTGGTCTTCGTTCCTCCTTGGTGGAGGCGGCAGAGGAGGGAGGCCTGCGTTGCCGTGCGGGTGGCCCTCACGAGGCTGGTCCCTCCAGCCTCCCTCGCGAGGCTGGTCCTGCCAGCGGTCCTCGCGAGGGCGATCACGCCATTCCTGGCGAAGGCCATAGTCTTCCCATCGTCCGCCACCTCTTCCTCCTCCTCAGCCATAGCCCCTGTCGTTGCGCTCTGGGCGTCGGCCGATTCGCCCATCTCGCACGGCTCTGAGCTCTTGACATTCGTTGGTGTTGTGGGTGTGGAGGTCGTGGTACACGCAGTACCATCCGCCCTTGGATGACTCAGGCTGATCCCTGCCTCGCTTGGTGTCCGGTTCCGCTGCCAGCACGACAGCCCCCTTGCGCTTCACGTCTTTGGCCTTGAGCTTCTTTTCTTTCGGGTCGGCTGCCGGGAGCTCAAGGAGGGAGAGACACCCTTCCTCAGCCCTAGCGCACTTGGTTGCCAAGTTGAACAGCTCCAGGGATGTGCACAGGTCTTCATGGATTGCTAGTTCTTCCTTCCTCTTGACGTCGCGCACGCCGTCGGAGAAGGCTGAGATCATAGCTTCTTCAGTTACCTTGGGGATCTTGAGGCGAGCGTAGTTGAAGCACTGGATGTACTTCTGCAAGGTTTCTCCTGGCTGTTGCTTGATGCGGCGCAGGTCGCTCACGGCCGGGGGCCAGTCGCGAGTGCCCTGGAAGTTGGTGATGAAGCGGGTGCACATCTCGCTCCAGGAGGATATCGTGCCGGGAGCCAGGTTCAGGAGCCAGGTGTGGGCGCCGTCCTTGAGTGCAAGAACTCCATGGGGTCCGCTGTGCCATCTTAGCGGGGAGGGAGGTCAGGCTTGAACTTGCCTGGCCATGTGACGCCGCGCAGCTCAGGGGTGAAGGCGAGGCAGCCCGTCGTGGCCACCGGCGCCCTTTGCTGGTGCTGGACTTGTTCTTGTGGTTCACCACGCGCTGCCACTGGGAGCAGCGCGGGGTCTTGTCGTGGAGGCGCTGGGGCACGATCTTGGCGCGCCGGTGCTGGGAGCACGCGAGAACCTTCCCGGGGACGTGGGATCTCCTGGCAGCTCCCTTCTTGCTGCGCAGGCGCCGGACATGGAGGGTCCTGCCCTGGAGCTGCGCGCCTTGGAGCCAAGGCACCTTCTTGGGGAGGAGGCGGTGGAGGCGCCTCCTGATCCTCGCCCCCTGCACGGGACGGAGGGCGAGGCAGCGAGAGGGACCGCAAGGAGGAGCCCCCTGCGGCACTGACAAGCTCAGTGATGCGGGCGAGCCAGTCCTCGTAGAGGTCATCGATGGGGAGATAGTGCAGGAGCTCCCGTGCTAAGAGCAGTGAGGTGTGCGCATCCATGGGTGCGCGACGGGCGTGGGACGACGAGCCAGCTGGAGTCAGCGACGGGGTGGTGGTGCGGCCATCCCGCCACACCGAAGGATGCTGGGACGAGGCCTGCTGCTCGTTCCCCGTCGGGCCGGTGGCGGCGTTGGCGGCGGACGACGGGGAACGACGAGGGGGGCCGCCGACGGGCGCCGTCTGGGCGACGCAAGTGGCGCGAGCAGCCCGGCGCTCGGCGCGAGCCCGGCGAGCGTCAGCCATGGACACGACGGAAGATCACATGCGAACAGCGGAAGAAAGATTCCGGCGCACCCCTACCTGGCGCGCCAAATGTCGGATTTCGGGTTTCGGCAGACCCTTGAGGTTCGAACACTGGGGTGCGCGCGGAGATCTCTCCCCTACCGATCTACGTCCGATCCACTCGTGCGAACTAAGATGAAAATGATGAACAACACAAGAGACACGAGGTTTATACTGGTTCGGGCCACCGTTGTGGTGTAATACCCTACTCCAGTGTGTGGTGTGGTGGATTGCCTCTGGGGCTGATGATGGACAGTACAAGGGAAGAACAGCCTCGCGAGGGGTGTTCTTGAGCTGGTGCGGTGTGTTCTACTTAGTCTCTATTGGGTTTCTCCTCTCCTCTCTCCCTCTCTCTCCCTCCTCGTCTCCCCCCCTCTCTCTTTCTCTCTCCCTTCCTTTGTGGAGTCTAGCTCTATTTATAGAGGCCCTGGGCCTCTCCCCGAATAATTGAGCGGGAAGGGCGCCAACAATTGGCCATTTTGAAGGGGAACATCCAGTACAAGTTATCCTGACCAAAGGTGGTCTTCGGCTGCCAAAATCACTGGTGATGACGCCGTCTTGGGCTCCACGGTGACCTCCGTCCGGCCGTCCGGCTGGTCTTGGTCTTGTTGCACCGGAATGGTAACCTTTGCCTAATACCTTGGCCTGTGCTTGCCCCCTTTGCACCAAAGGGGAAACAAGGACCCTGCACAGGCCGGCGCCCGCCTGGCGCCCGCTTGGCCTTGATCGTCATGGCTTGCGTCATGGGATCCTCGCGAGGTACCCTTGCATTGATCTCTCCGCCTCCTCGCGAGCCTGCCTGATGAGGCCGCTCTTGAGGAAGCTTCCTGTCGTCCGCCCCGCGAGGCTTGGCCCCTCGCGAGGGTCTTGAGCTTGGGCTGATGAAGATGGGCCGCGCTGGGCCCCCACCTGAGCCACGCCGCAGGCCGCAGGCAGGCAAGTCTGGGGACCCCCGTTCCCAGAACGCCGACATCATCGACGGCAGCAGCATCATCAACATCCTCTACCGCGACACGATGACCAAGCCCGGCCTCAAGGCCGAGGACTTGGAGCCGACCCGTACGATCTTCCACGGCATCGTGCCCGGCCTCTCCTGCTCCCCCATTGGCCAGGTCTGGCTAGATGTCCTGTTTGGTGACAGCAGCCACTTCCGGCGCGAACCGATCTGGTTCGAGGTGGTGGACCTGTCCAGCGCGTATCATGCGTTGCTGTGCCGGCCCGCGCTCGCCAAGTTCATGGCGGTTCCCCACTACGCGTACCTGAAGATAAAGATGCCAGGTCCCAAGGGCCTCATCACCATCACTGGCGATTATCGCAAGTCCCTGGAGTGCGCCCGAGACGGCGCCAAGTGGGCCGAGTTGCTGGTCATTGCCGAGGAGCGGCGCCAGCTCGACCGGGTCGTCGCCCTGGCAGGCGAGGCCTCTGCCGCGTCGATCCCGACCCCAGTCCCGGCCGACGAGGCCGCCTTCAAGCCCTCCAAGGAGACCAAGAAAGTGAAGCTCAAGCCAGAAGACCCCAGCTGCAGCAAGTACATTGTCATTGGCGCCCGCCTCGATAGCAAATAGGAAGGCAAGCTCGTCGACTTCCTCCGTGAGAATCGGGATATCTTTGCATGGACCCCCAAGGACATGCCGGGTATCCCGAGGAAGTACGCCGAGCACAAACTTCATGTCCGCAAGGACGCCAAGCCTTTCCGTCAACCCCTACGATGATTTTCCGAAGAGAAGAGAAGAACCATTGGTGAAGAGGTCGCCAAGCTTTTGGCGGCCGGCTTCATAATGGAAGTGTTTCACCCCGAGTGGCTGGCCAATCCAGTCCTCGTCCTAAAGAAGAACAAGACCTGGCGCATGTGTATCGACTACACCAGCCTCAACAAGGCTTGTCCCAAGGATCCGTTCGCCCTCCCGCAGATCGACCAAGTCATCGACTCGACCGCCGGGTGTGAGCTCCTGTCCTTCCTAGACGCTTTCTCCGGCTATCAGCAGATCAAGCTGGACCCGGCCGACGCCCTGAAGACGTCCTTCATCACGCCCTTTGGGGCGTTTTGCTACATCACCATGTCATTCGGCTTGAATAACACCGGCGCCACCTTCCAGCGCTGCATGTAGAAATTCCTGGTGCCGCAACTCGGCCATAATATCCACGTATACGTGGATGACATCGTGGTGAAGACCAAGCAGCACCTCACGCTCCTCGACGATTTGAAGGAAACATTCACCAACCTCCACGAATACAAGGTCAAGCTTAACCCGGAAAAATGCGTCTTCGGCGTCCCGGCAGGAAAGCTACTCGGCTTCCTCGTCTCGGAACGCGGCATTGAGGCGAACCCGGAGAAGACCAAGGCCACTGAGCGCATGCGCAAGCCGACTCGGCTGTGCAATGTCCAGAAGTTCACCGGATGCTTGGCCTCGGTCAGCCGGTTTCTAAGCTGGCTGGGCGAGAGGGCGCTACCCCTATACCAGCTGATGAAGAAGATGAGCCCGTTCGGATGGAACGGCAAGGAAGACGAGGCCTTCCAAGACCTCAAGCGCATGCTCTCCACCGCACCAGTCTTGGCCGCGCCGACCGACAAGGAGCCGCTGTTGCTCTACATAGCCGCGACCTCGTGGGCGGTCAACACGGTGCTGGTGGTCGAGCGACCAGAGAAGGGCAAGATCCAAGCCATCCAGCGCCTAGTCTACTACTTGAGCGAGGTGCTCTCCATCTCCAAGCAGAACTACCCGCACTACCAGAAGATGTGTTACGGCGTGTACTTCACCGCCAAGAAGCTGAAGCAGTATTTCCAAGAGCACGTTGTCACCATGGTCAGCACGGCGCCTATCGGAGAAATCATCGGGTGACGGGATGCCTCTGTCCGGGTTGCCAAGTGGGCGATCCAGCTAGCCGGCCACACCATCCTCTACGAGCCCCGCACCGCGATCAAGTCTCAAGCCCTGGCCGACTTCCTCGTTGACTGGACTGAGACCCAGTACTTGCCGCCGCCTCCCGACTCGACGCATTGGCGCATGCACTTCGACGGGTCCAAGATGTGACTCGGCTTGGGGGCCGGCATCGTACTATCGTCCCCAAAGGGCGACCGGCTCCACTACACGCTCCAGATCCACTTCGCCGCCTCCAAAAATGTCGCCGAGTACGAAGCCCTTGTGCACGGCCTTCGGCTTGCCAAGGAACTCGGCATCCGGCGCATCCTGTGCTACGGCGACTGGGACCTGGTGGTGCAGCAGTGCTTCGGCGAATGGGACGCCCGCGACTCCAACATGGCAAGCTACCGCTTCCTCGTCCAGAGGCTGTCCGGATCCTTCAAGGGATGTGAGTTCCTCCACGTCCCGTGCACGGAGAACGAAGCAGCCGACACGCTTGCCAAGATCGCCTCATCACGACAAGCCATCCCATCCAACGTCTCCCTCGAGCACCTGCGCAAGCCGTCCGACAAACCATCACCGGACTCCAAGTCCATCCACATTCCAGATGACCCGGCCGCACCTCAACCCGGCCCAGGGGCTGCTCAGCTCGGCCCGGCCACCATCGTCCCGGACCCGGCCGTCGCCATCCCTGACCCGGTGGCTGCTCAACCCGGCTCGGGGGCTGCCGACTCGGAACCCACCCTGGTGGCCGTCTTCGCCATGGTTACGGCTCCATCTTGGGCCCTCCCAATATCAGAATTTTTGGAGAATGGGATTCTCCCCATGGACGAGACTGAAGCCCGGCAAGTGCAGCGCCTGGCATCCGCCTACAACATCATCAACAACGAGCTCGTCAAGCGCAGCTCCACCGGCGTGTTCCAGCGCTGCATCGAGCAGGAACAGGGCATCGGCATCCTCCTCGACATACATCAGGGCGAGTGCGGGCACCATGCTGCATCACGATCCCTGGTGGCCAAGGCATTCCGCCACGGTTTCTATGGGCCCACGGCCCTCCAAGATGCCGAGTCGCTCGTCCTCAAGTGTGAGGGATGCCAGCGCTTCAGAAAACGCAGCCACCAGCCGGCGTCAGCACATCGCACCATACCGATCGCCTGGCCCTTCGTGGTCTGGGGACTCGACATGGTGGGACCCTTCAAAACCGCTTGAGGCGGCATGATGCACTTGCTGGTGGCAGTGGACAAATTCACCAAGTGGATCGAGGCAAGACCAATGAAGAAATTGGATGGGCCAACAGTCGTCTGGTTCATCAAGGACATAGTGGTGCGCTACGGCATGCCAAATAGCATCATCACCGACAACGGCACCAACTTCGCCAAGGGCGCACTCGAGCAATACTGCTCCGTCTTCGGCATCCGCCTCGACCTGGCCTCCGTTGCGCATCCGCAGTCCAACGGGCAGGTCGAGCGGGCCAATGGACTCATCCTGTCTAACATCAAGCCGCGACTCGTCGAGCCACTCATCTGCTCACCCGGCAGCTGGCTTGGCGAGTTGCCAGCCGTTCTTTGGAGTCTACGCACCATGCTGAATCGGTCGATCGGGTTCACCCCGTTCTTCCTCGTCTACGGAGCCGAAGCCGTCATCCCGACTGACGTCGAGTTCCACTCTCCGCGCATCGTGATGTACACTGAAGCCGAAGCCAGAGAAGCCCGCGAAGATGGCGTCGACCTGCTCGAAGAAGCACGCCTCCTGGCGCTCAGTCACTCGGCCATCTACCAGCAAGGCCTGAGGCACTACCACAACAAGAAGATCAAGCCCCTCGTGTTGTGCAAGGGCGACCTTGTCCTCCGACTCGTCCAAGAGCAGGCAGGCCAGCACAATCCGTCCCCTCCATGGGAGGGCCCATTCATCGTGAGCAGGGCCTTGCGCGACCGCAACGCCTACTACCTCATCGACGCACGCAAGTCAAGGAAGCGCAAGAAGGACACCGTCGGTGAAGAAACGACCCGGTCGTGGAACGCGGAACTCCTCCGCCCATTTTACAGTTAGCCACACGAGCGTATGTATCGTCGCCTTTTGTAAACACATGAAACCATGGGGTCCCCGAATGAGACTTGGGGCCTGCCTTTTGTCGACCAATTTATTGTGTAACTATTTTCTTGCATCACTATACCACTGAACCCTGCCACCGGTCCGACTCGCTCGACCTGGGGGCTCAGGGGCTGGCCGGCTCGGTCGCCACCCTGCCGCCTTACTTGGTGATTCCTGATAAAGATAGGATTCCGCGGTCCCTCACTTCGCCCTAAAGCCACATATCCATCTTTGGCTGTCAGCTGGCAAGCACAACGGGCCAAGGCTCCTTTACTCTTCATACACTAAGTCAAAGGCTGTCGGGTCGATCAATCCGGCCCACCATTCATGAAATGAACAGCCGCACGACCGGCTGCTCGCCAACCGGCTTCGCCAGATTGCCGCCAGCCGGCCCAGTGGGTGTTTCGCTCGCGCTCAACGTTTCGAGGGACCCAAGTCCTGCGCACTCCTCTCAAAGAACCAAACTCCTTGCCACAGACCGGAGCCTCGGCCGTCTGACTCGCGGGAGGGGGGGGGAGGTTTGAGAAAGGAAAAACGCATGAAATCGGTCCAAAAAACGAAAGGCAAAAAGCAAAAGCACCCACAACATCTACACAAGTATTTAAGAAAAGGCCGACGGCCCGAGTTCATTACACCCTAAAACACCCAGTGGGTGGGTGGACCTGCTATTTAACAGATTTTACAAAAAGTGTCTCAGGCATCTCCAGCGCCGTGTTGCAACGTTGACGGCTCTCCCCTGGCGGCCTCCGGGTCCAGCGAGGCGCCGGTGTCCTCCTCAGCACCCGCGTCGCGGTAGACGCCGGTCTCCTCCGAGCTCCCCTCCGGATCATGGAGGAGCAAGCCATAGTTGTCCCCGTCCATGGCCCTGCCGTCTTCCGTCCGCTCTGGATGGAACTCGTTGTGGAAGGCGAACTCGGCGATGTAGCTAGCCCGGGAAGCGATCCGGCCGGCTTGCTCCTGCAAGAGCTGCTCCGAACCGGCCTGCTGGCCCATCAACGCGTCCAGCTGCAGGTCCGGATCCCAGGACAGCGTGAACCAGAGCGCCATCTCAGCACCGGCACGAGCGGCGGAGACGCGCCACATGCCAAGCCAGTCCAGCCCCATCTCCAACCAACGCGCCAGGCACGAGAAGCTGCTCGGTTGGACAGAGTCCGACCATAGGGCCGCCATCATTGCGGTCCTGGCCTGGGATAGCCGCCCCAACTGCGTTCCCAGGACCTGCAGGCGGGCCTCAGCAGCGGCGATGATCTTTGGGAAGGTCTAGGCCACCCACAGATCCGTCCCGGACCCAACAACGCCGGTCGGGTCGCGCTGATAGGGGACAACTTCCTCCGCCAGCCGCTGCGTCTCCGGGAAGGCCCCTGCCGCAAAGGAAGAAGCGAGTTAGAAGAAGAACAACAAGGAAGAAAGGCTGGATCCTGACCCGGCAAACGACAAGAAAAAGCACTTACTGGAGAAGGACTCTTCCAGGTGTTGCGCCTCAAGCAACGTACCACATTGCTCCCGTTCGATGGCGCGGTCGCACTCCTTGAGCGCCTTCTCCAGATCGGCCGCCTTGGCAAGGGCCGCCTTCAGCTTGCGTCCTTGTCTTCGGCCGCCTTCTCGGCCGCCTCGTGGTGACGGCCCTCGTCCGGACGGGCTCCCTCAGCCGTGGTGACCTGCCCCCGCAGGTGATCCACCTCGGCCTGGAGCCGGCCCTTGTCGTCGGCCAGCTGGCCGCGCTGCTGGTCCGCCTCCACCAGGGCATGCTGCGCCTCTGCCACCTTGGAGGCTTCCGCCTTAAGGTGCTCCACCTCGGCCTTGAGGTGGATCTTGTGACCCGACAGCTGCTCATGCAGCCGGTTGGCCTCGTCGAGAGACCGCCGAGCCGCGACCGCCTCCGCCCTCGCCTGCGCCGCTTCGACGCCAAGACGGCCGATGTCGGCAACGAGCCGATCATAGTAACAACCGGCCTGGAGCAGACAAGTCTGCCAGGACAGCACCTCGGCTGTGAAAAAGAAGGACTCGGCAGAAGAAAAATGCAAGACTTAAGATTTGGCCCAACTGCTACACAGTTGGCCCGAATCTCAGGGGCTACACCCAGTGGGTGCGCTAGCACGTCCCCACTAGAAAAGAGCACAAGAATACCTGCGGTGACGCGGAGCTCCTCCTCCTTGGCGGCAAGCTGCTCCATGAGCTTCCAGTGCTTGCCCAGGAGACGATTGTAGGCGGCGACCCGGAAGGCGTTGAGATGCTGAAGAAAGTAGAAATCAGAATAAGGCCAACACTCTAAAGATTCGACCCAACTACTACGTAGTTGGCCCAACCTCGGGGGCTACACCTAGTGGGTGCACTGGCGTGCCCCCACAAAGAAGAAATTACAAGAAGAATTACCAGAACGGCGCACTCCAGGTCGCGCGTCCGCTCCACCTCGGCCTGGGCGAAGGCATCGAGCCGTTCCGTCCGGCCTCGCAGGCGGCGAATGACGGCGTCCAGCGCCGCCTCCTCCTGGGTCTAAGGCCCGAACACAACGGCGCCCCCGCTCCGCGCCGGCTGCGGCACGGCAGCTCGGCACCCTCCTTGCCG
The DNA here is from genome assembly GCF_018294505.1 of Triticum aestivum. Lineage (NCBI taxonomy): Eukaryota > Viridiplantae > Streptophyta > Magnoliopsida > Poales > Poaceae > Triticum > Triticum aestivum. Next base: position 392,837,195 of record NC_057809.1, read on the forward strand.
GGGCACCAAGGCGTACTCCCCGCTGGCCGCTTGCGACGCGGCTAGCACCTCCTCCGACGCCCCTCCCAGCGCCCATGACGACCCGGACGCCGGGACATCCTGTGTCGCCGTCTCCGGCCTAGCTGCCGAGGGGGCATCCGGCACCGCCGCCCGCGGTGCCTCCTCCAAAACAGGCGGCACCTCTGACACCGGTGCCTCCTCCAAAACCAGTGTCGGATTTCGGGTTCCGGCAGACCCTTGAGGTTCGAACACTGGGGTGCGCGCGGAGATTTCGCTTCCTATCTACCTGCACCCCTCCGCCTCGCTAAGATCTAAGCCATGGAAAGAACAACACAAGAGACACAGGGTTTATACTGGTTCGGGCCACCGTTGTGGTGTAATACCCTACTCCAGTGTGTGGTGTGGTGGATTGCCTCTTGGGATGATGATGATGAATGATACAAGGAAGAACAGCCTCGCGAGGGTCTGTTCTTGGCTGGGGCGATGAACTGCTGGGAGGAGTTCAGCCATCCTTCTCTCTCTCTCTCTCTCTCTCTCTCTCTCTCTCTCTCTCTCTCTCTCTGATCGAACCCCTTCTCTTAATCTTCCGAACCCCCCATACCCTTCTCTTCTTTGGGTGGCTGGTCCTATTTATAGAGGCCCTGGTCCTCTTCCCAAATATCGAGCGGGAAGGGAGCCAAGAATGGCGGGCTAATTTGAAGGGGGACAGCTAGTACTCGCTACCCTGACAAAATTAGTCTTTGCCTGCACAAAGCTCTGGTGCTGACGCCGTCTTGGGCTCCACGATGACCTCCGTCTTGCAGTCTTCCTGGTCTTGGTCTCGTTGCACCGAAATGGCAACCTTTGCCTGATGCCTCGGTACTCCGCGGCTGCGCTTGCCCCCTTTGCACCAAAGAGGAAAGGAGGACACTGCGCAGGCTGGCACCCGCCTGGCGCCCTTGGTCGTCATGGCTTGCGTCATGGGCACCTCGTGAGGTACCCCGCCTTGATCTCTCCGCCTCCTCACGAGCCAGCCTGATGAGGCCGTGCCTGAGGAAGCTCCCTGTCGTCCGCCCCGCGAGGGTCTTGGGTCTGTGTTGATGAAGATGGGTCGTGCTGGGCCCCCCTTTGAGCCATGCCGCAGGCCGCAGGCAGGCAAGTCTAGGGACCCCCATTCCCAGAACACCGATAGTAGCCCCCGGGCCCAAGGCGCGCCCGGACTTGTCCGTGCAGGGAGGCGGAAGGGCAAGGGCGAAGCGCCGCGGGCCCTAACAGCCTGCGGTCTTGGGGGCCGCGTGGCGGATGATTGGACGTGGGCGTCTCCACTTCCCCATGGCGCCTCGGCAACTGCACGGATTGGACAAGTCCCCGCATGCAAAGCGGGTCATGATTACCTGCGATCATGGAGGTCGGCAGTTGGCCTTCGCCGGCTATAAGTACGGAACGGCGCGCGCCCTTCCAGTCCATCCCTTCTTGCTTCTCCTTCTTCCCGATCCTTGCTCTGTCTTACTGCGATGGCTCCAATCCGTCGGTTCTCGACAGCAGAGAAGGGAAAGGCTCCCCGGGAGGAACCAGACCCACTCCCGCCGAAGAAACGGCTCGTCCCCCGTGGCCCGGATGAGGGGGCCCTTCAGGTGGTGTCGAGGCCTTGGTGCGAGTGGGCGCCGCCGGGGTTCCCGCTTCCATTGTACGCCCACGTCGAGGGCCCTGAAGGAGCTGATGCTGACCGCCACGGGCGGCGCCGTCGTCGGCGCCGACGGGTCACGAAGGTGTGGGTCGTCCCCCCCGGGGTCCACACTGAGGGCTCCTCCCGAGAGTTCGTGCTCCACATCGCCATTCCTCTTCAGTCTTGGATTCGCCTTCCTCCCTTCTTCGCCACCATCATCCCACAGGGGGAGCCCCTGGAGCTCTGGCTGCAGCACGCCGGCTGCAGCACCCTCGCGACTGAGGCAGAGGTCGCGGTCATTGCCCCGGGCGAGGTCTTCATGACTCGGGGCTGGAGAGAGATCGCCCGGGTTTGCGGGACAAGGGGTGTCTTCGCGATCCACTTGGATTACGACGGAGCTTCGGTGATGCTCTTCAAGGTCTTCGATGCGAGCGGGCGCCGACTGGAGTGCTGCCCCGGGAGAGGTGGCCGGGGCCCTGCTGCGGCGAGGACTGGACCCGCCGACCGCTCCCTTGGCGGCTCCTCAGGCGGAGGAGGCGGAGGAGGTTCCAGCGACTCTGGCGAGCTCTTTGCGACTCCGGAGACGAGCGACGACAGCTGCGAGCCCCCGAGCCGGCTCTGCTCCTGGAGCAAGGCGGGCTCGTCAGGCCGCTGCCGACTCTGATCTGGACGGGGTTGGCGCCGGTGCTTGATGGCCCACTGTTGATGATGGCGTCTTCTGCTGGGGCACGCGTAGTTGGTGTCCCTTTAGGATCTATTCCCTGCGAGGAATCAAAAACGCGTCCCATGGGGGCTTGTAAGGTGCCTGTGATCCTGTTTTGTTAATATAACCCTTGTCGTAGAATTGTGCGAGTTGCTCATTCCGTCTTAGCTCAGTCCTCCCTTTCGAATGTCACGAGGGCTTGGTGCTCTGCGCCGACAGGTCCCAGTCCCAAGGCGGCTTCAGCCGTCGCTGGTATGCCAGGTCGCGATGCCATGGTCAAGGCCAGGAGGTGAGCGACCCGGAGTCCGGTAAGAGCCCCTGAGTCGCGATGCTCAGGAGGCCCCCTTTGGCGCCCAAGCAGCCGTCGTTTGGTGAGAAAGGAGAGCGGCGTCGCTAACACGGGATAGCATTAGGTGCGGGGATGGTGCCATGGCAGCTGGCACTTCCGGGTGATGACTTATCTCGAGAATCAGGGGTCGCTCTCTGGTGTGTCGCCGGGTCCGTGCATCATCAGACACGAGGGTGCTCGGAGAGGTCCTCGTGTGTCTCTCCCCTCTCGCCTTTGTTCCCCTTTTTGCTCTACGTCCTCGGGTCCCGGCCCTCGAGCGAGTCTCAGGCGTCGCTGGTATGCCAGGTCGCGATGCCGTGGACAAGGCCAGAGGGTGAGGGCTGGAGAGCCAGTAGGAGCCCTGAGTCGCGATGCTCAGTCACCCCCCCTTTAACGTGCAAGCGGTTCACGCGGATGAGAGTGGAGGAGACACCGCAAGGGCCTCGCCTGACGCAGCTCCTTTAAGAGATCCTGTAGACCCATCATAGAAAAGAAAACGAGGGGCTGCCATGACAATTGACAGTCAGCCATTGGTTGCTTCCGAGGGGTAATGAGGCACTGAAGGCTTGACGAGGTGATGCTATGCGGGGCTGCCGCGGCCAGAGCTCAGCCATTCAGGTTTGTCGGCGTTGCAGGGACGGACCCATGCGCAAGCGTCGTGCCATTTGGGAGCAGCTCCGTTAGTTGGTGTCAGCTGAGCAGGCAACTAGGTAAAACACATTAGCCGCGAAGGAGTGGGTTTGTTCAAATAGATGCTAGGAAGGCGGACATCACTGGGTTAGGCCCGAGCGACTTGGGGATCATGCTGCCCGAGGGGCGCCCCCAATAAGGTAAGCTAACAGCATGAAGTAAAAGGGATACATGCCGTAGGAACGGACCCACGCGGCCTGGGAACAATGCAGCCCTGGGGGGCGCTCCCAGCTGGAAGTGAAGCTTGAAAGATGTCACCTGATGACGTTGAGGACGAAGGGTGTTGGTGTAGAAGACTCGGTGGGCTGCGGAAGTCGATCCTCATGAGCCCCCAGGCCCGGGGGCCTCGGGAGGCTCCGGAGGTGCTGGCGGCTCCCCGCGGACCATCTCCATCTCCGCCAGGGCTGCGGAACGCCTGGCCTCTTGTGCCTCCATGATGCCCCTCATGAGGCGCTGGTACATGGCAGCCGCGTTCGGCAAGCCGTAAGGCATGCGAACGTAGCTGTGGGGTGGACCTCCGCAGCGCCCCGCGCGCGAGGGCCAGAGGCGCTGCACGGAGGCGACTCGGTTGAGCCCTGGTATGTCGATGCAGACGCGCAGCCCGCCATCCTCGCCTGGATGAGGAGCCACTACTGGTAGGCGGCGGCCGCCTTTCATGACTCTTGACTCCTGTAGCTCCTGAATGGCCTTGCTGATGAACTCCTGAGGGTCTGGCTCTCCTTACCTTACTCATTCTTGAGGGAAACGTGCTTCAAAACACGCCTCCATGTGGTGCCCAAGCGCCTCCCTCGTGACCCTAGCCAGGTCAGTGGCCCTCCAGGGGAGAGCCCCCGAGCCCTGCCTAAGGAGGGCGCCGGGCGCGCTTCCCTATGCGATGGAAGGAGGTTCCCCCTGGGCAGGCACGGGCCCAGAGGGGCCTGCCTCCTGAGGAGCCGAGCCGGACGATGTCTTCTTCTTCTTGGGGGCGGTCTTGAGAAGCCTCCTGCTTCCGCGATCCGGGTCTTCTAGTGACGCGGCCTGAAAGGCTCGTTCCAGGGAACACACCGCATCCTTCTCTTCACAGGGCACCGTGATGACTCCGCCACTTCCTGGCATCTTGAGGACGTTGTAGCCGTGGTGAGTTACGGCCATGAACTTGGCCAGCGCTGGGTACCCGAGGATGGCGTTGTATGGCAGGCGAATGTGAGCGACGTCGAAGTCGATGAGCTCGGTGCGGTAGTTGTCACGTGCCCCGAAGGTGACAGGGAGGCGGACCTGCCCAATCGGGATCGTGGAGCCGTCGGTGACTCCGGAGAAAGGCTTGGTTGGCTGAAGCTGGCTGTAGGGCACTTGGAGATTGTTGAATGTTTCCACAGACAGGACGTTGAGCCCTGCCCCGCCATCGATGAGGGTCCTGGTGACCACCACATTGCTGATGATTGGGGAACAAAGCATCGGGAGGATTCTGGCTGTAGCCGCACACTTGAGCTGATCTGCCGAGCTGAACGTGATGGCGCACGCCGACCACCTGAGAGGGCGCGTGGCTTCGAGCTTGGGAAGGACTGCATTCACTTCGTGGGCGAACTGCTTGAAGATGCATTGAGAGGCTGGGGCTTGAGCCCCGCCCAGGATGCAGGCGATCGCGCGCGGCTCCTGGAAGCCCCCAGCCTCCTCGTCCTGGTGGTAGTCCTCATTTCTCCTTGGTTGCGGCAGCAGCGGAGGGAGGCCTGCGTTTCCTTGCGGGCGATCCTCGCAAGGCCGACCCCTCCAGTCTCCCTCGCGAGGCGGGTCTTGCCAGCGATCCTCGTGAGATTGATTGCGCCACCCTTGGCGCGGGCCACGGTCTTCCCAGCGTCCTGCGTTCCTTCCTCCTCCTCGACCGTAGCATCGGTCACAGCGGTCGGGGCGACGACCGATCCTTCCTTCTCGCACGACTCGGAGCTCTTGACATTCGTTGGTGTTGTGGGTGTGGAGGTCGTGGTACACGCAGTACCGCTGCCCATGGAAGGCTCGGGCTGATCTCTGCCCCACTTGGTGTCTGGTTCTGCCGCGAGCACGGCAGCCCCCTTGCGCTTCACATCCTTGGCCTTGGGCTTCTTCTCTTTCGGGTCTGCGGCAGGCAGCTCGAGGAGGGAGAGACGCCCTTCCTCAGCCCTGGCGCACTTGGTTGCCAAGTTGAACAGCTCCAAAGAAGTGCACAGGTCTTCATGCATCGCCAGCTCCTCCTTCATCTTGACATCGCGCACGCTGTCGGAGAAGGCTGAGATGACGGCCTCCTCAGTCACCCTAGGAATCTTGAGGCGTGTGTTGTTGAAGCGCTGGATGTACTTCTGCAGGGTCTCCCTGGGTTGTTGCTTGATGCGGCGCATGTCGCTCACGGCGGGTGGCCGGTCTCGAGTACCTTGGAAGTTGGCGATGAAGCGGGTGCGCATCTCGTCCCAGGAGGAGATCGTGCCTGGAGCCAGGTTCAGGAGCCAGGTGCACGCCCTGTCCTTGAGCGCCATGGGAAACCAGTTCGCCATGACCTTCTCGTCTCCATTGGCAGCTTCGATGCCCAGCTCGTAGAGCTGGAGGAACTCCGCAGGGTCAGCCGTGCCGTCGTAGCGAGGAGGCAGGTCTGGCTTGAACTTGCCGGGCCACGTGACACTGTGTAGCTCGGCGGTGAAGGCACGGTAGCCTGTTGTGGCCACGGGAGGCCTTGGGTGATGGAGAGCTTGGTCTTGCATGTCCCCACGCGCCGCAGCTGGGTCTTGACCTGCGGAAGCAGGAGCATGGTCGCAACGTGCTAGAGCAGGGAGCGCCCGGGCAGCTTCTTGCGGGCGAGGGACTTCCTGGCAGCTCTGCTCTTGTTGCGCTGGCACCTGAAGGAGCGGGTTCCACCCAGGGCCCACGCGCCTTGGAGCCATGGCGCCTTCCTGAGGAGGAGGCGGCCGGGGCGCCGCCGGAGCTTCGTCGCTCGCGCGGGGCGGGGTGCGGTGCAGCGGAACGGACGTCGCAGGAGAGCCCCCTGCGGCGCGGACGAGCTCGGCGACGCGGTTGAGCCATTCTTCATAGACGTCGTCGATGGGGCGGTAGCGCAGGAGCTCGTTCGCCGCGATGAGCGCAGCTCGAGCCTCCATGGGTGCGTGGAGCGCGCGGGACGAAGAACCAGCCGGGGGGAGCGAGGGAGTTGCGGTGTGGCCGTCTTGCCGCACGGACGGATGCTGAGACGATGCTTGCTGCTCGTCCCCAGCCGGGCCGGTGGCGGCGTTGACGGCAGGTGACGTGGAACGGTGTGGACCCCCGCCAACAGGAGCCGTCTGGGTGACGCGGGAAGCGAGGGCGGTCCGGCGCTCGGCACGGGCCTGACGAGCGTCAGACATGGGTGCGATGGTCGGAGGAGAACGGGGTGGTGGAAGACGAATTCCGGCGCACCCCTACCTGGCGCGCCAAATGTCGGATTTCGGGTTCCGGTAGACCCTTGAGGTTCAAACACTGGGGTGCGCGCGGAGATTTTGCTTCCTACCTACCTGCACCCCTCCGCCTTGCTAAGATCTAAGCCATGGAAAGAACAACACAAGAGACACAAGGTTTATACTGGTTCGGGCCACCGTTGTGGTGTAATACCCTACTCCAGTGTGTGGTGTGGTGGATTGCCTCTTGGGCTGATGATGATGAATGATACAAGGAAGAACAGCCTCGCGAGGTTCTGTTCTTGGCTGGGGCGATGAACTGCTGGGAGGAGTTCAGCCACCCTTCTCTCTCTCTCTCTCTCTCTCTCTCTCTCTCTCTCTCTCTCTGATCGAACCCCTTCTCTTAATCCTTCCGAACCCCTAGACCCTTCTCTTCTGTGGGTGGCTGGTCCTATTTATAGAGGCCCTGGTCCCCTTCCCAAATATCGAGCGGGAAGGGAGCCAACAATGGCGGGCTAATTTGAAGGGGGACAACTAGTACTCGCTACCCTGACAAAAGTAGTCTTCGCCTGCACAAAGCTCTGGTGCTGATGCCGTCTTGGGCTCCACGATGACCTCCATCTTACAGTCTTCCTGGTCTTGGTCTCGTTGCACCGAAAAGGCAACCTTTGCCTGATGCCTCGGTACTCCGTGGCTGCGCTTGCCCCCTTTGCACCAAAGAGGAAAGGAGGACACTGCGCGGGCTGGCACCCGCCTGGCGCCCTTGGTCGTCATGGCTTGCGTCATGGGCACCTCGTGAGGTACCCCGCCTTGATCTCTCCGCCTCCTCACGAGCCAGCCTGATGAGGCCGTGCCTGAGGAAGCTCCGTGTTGTCCGCCCCGCGAGGCTTGGCCCCTCGCGAGGGTCTTGGGTCTGTGTTGATGAAGATGGGCCGTGCTGGGCCCCCCTTTGAGCCACGCCGTAGGCCGCAGGCAGGCAAGTCTGGGGACCCCCGTTCCCAGAACACCGACAACCAGCGGCGCCTCCGACACCGCCGCCCATAGCGTCTCTTCCAAAACGACGCCGCTTCCACCACATCAGTCCCCGCTCGCTCGACCACGTAGGCCCGCGGCGGGGTGTCATCCGCCACCTCCACGACCTCCTGGTCGGAGATCACCACCTCAGCCCGGCCTCCACGGCTGCGCTCCCTCACCGACGATGGCTCAAAGACCGTTGCCGCCACCACCGTGCCCTCCGGCATCTCGCGCCAGGCCGGCTCCGCGCCAGCTCGCGCCCATGTCGCCGCCGCGTCGGTCCAAGCACGGACCAACGCCGCCTCCAGCTCCACCTCGGCCCAGTTCCTGTCCCACCAGGCCAAGGCTTCGGCGTCGTTCGGATCCAGGCCGAGGTCCGAGTCGGCCCGTCCCTCCACCTCGGCCTGGTGGGCGAGTTCGAACCAGCGCGATTGGCGACCTGAAGAAGAAGACAGAATGAGCGGAAAATAAACAAGACTAGCTCAAGAAAAAAATCTGAGTGCAAACGAGAGATGAAGCTTACCCCGCCAAGACCGGGACCGGGGTTGGCCTCCCGTGCCCGCCGCCGCGCTTCCTCTTGGCCGGCCTCCAGGCCTCGGCCGGGTCCGCCATGCGCTTCGGGGCCCGGGGTCGCAGCGCGACGCTGTCTTTCCCATGCGGGCGGCTCGGCGCCGCCCCATGCAAGGACCCGGCTCTGCCCGTGTCGCCGCCTCCCCCGCCCAATGCCACTACACCGACAACTGGCGTCAGCACCGACCATTCCGTGCCGCGGTCAGAAATTCAAGACACATGAAGAAAAACACAAGACTTACTCGTGCAACGCCCAGCGCCGGCGTCGGAATCGGCCTCCTCCTCCCCGCCATGAGCCGCGGGCTCCTCTGGCGCCACCAGCGCCACCTGCGATGGGGCCAGGGCATAAGGATGATGAATTGCATTCAGAAGTACCCCCCGTGTCGTGTCAGGACGGATGAGAAGGTGCGCGGCAGCAAAGTAAGAAGACCAGACACTCACCTGCGGCGCCGGGTTTGACTGGCTGTATGACGCCTTGCCGAACCGCCAGTCCTCCCCAAGGTTGGCCTTGGAGATGTCATTCACGCCGCGCATGATTTGCTCCATGGACAGCCGCGTCGACCCCATGTGGTTGGGTTCTTGAAGGCCGACCATTTCGCCGATAAGGCAAGTGCGCCCCTGAAGCGGAAGGACCCGGCGTAGGATGAACGCGGCGAGGAGGTCGGTGCCAGTGAGCCCCTCCTGCGTCCTCGTCACCGTCACCCGCTCGCAGAGATTGACGATCCCCTGCGACGGACGCCTGGGCGTGTAGCCCCAGTTCATCTTCGCCCAAGGTTGCGGACGTAGAAGAAGGAGTTCTGCCACTTCTTGGCAGAATCCTCCAGCGGTATCTTGGGAAAATCCGCCCCCGACCGCTTTGAGATGACAGCGGCGTCGCAGTCGGCGAACTCCCCGGCCGACAGGCCCTGCTGCTTCAAGGAGAAGAAGCGTGCCCAGAGGTCGATCGTAAGCTCGAACCCCATGTATCCCTCGCAGAGGGTGACGAAGCCGGAGAGCTGGATGATGGTGCCGATGCCAAGATGATGCAGCTGGAGCCCGAAGAACTCCAAGAACGCACGGAAGAAGGTGCTCGCCGGCAGCCCGAACCCATGCTCGAAGTGCGTGAGGAAGACCACGCGCTCCTGCCCCTCGGGCCGAGGCCTTTGCTCGTCGCGCGGCAGCCGGACGCCGACGTCCGTCTCCTGCGGCAGGAGCCGCGTCGCCCAGAGTTGGGTGATGTCCTCGGAGGTGACATTCGAACCCATCCAGGAGCCCGATGGCAGCGACATGATCAAAGGAAGAAGAAGGAAGATGGACGGCGAAGGAGTTCTGCTCGGAGCAGTGGGCGCCGCAGTGCGTCAGTTGCAAAGAGCGGAGCGAGAGCAAAGGGACAGGTGGGCGTGCGAGAATAATGTCCGCCGTCCCCCTGCCCCCCAATTTATAACCCTCGGTTCGAACATGGGGAAGTGGGATCGTCTGCACGCGCCCGTTCCACTACCCCGCAATAAGTGCGCACGTACACGTGCAGTAACTGCCCGAGGAAGAGCAACCGGCCCTCGGACGCCGCAATAAATCCGCGCACTTGGCCCGAGGGTGCGCAGCGGTGGGCCCCAGCTCGTCACCCAGTCCCGTCACGCGCGTGGCCTGTCAGGCCCCTCCGACTTCTGGGCACCACGTAGCGCCCGCGCAAAGCCCGAGGGATTGCCCCAAGATTCGGCGGACTTCTCGGTTCCCGCCACGGCCGGGATGCCACGATCCTGTTTCCGAGAAAACCAGCACACAGTGGGTGTTGCCAGACCCGGCGCTCGCAGAATCAACCTTGCTTAAGGGGGAAACTGCGAAGCCCACTCATCCGAAGACGGCGGACCTTCATAGCTTCGGGGACTATTGTCGGGGGAATGGACCCCGGGCAGGCAACGGAACCCGGATCCTCTTCAAAAGACAATGGGGTTGGCACCGCCCCTCAATACCGGCACGCGCTTTCCCGGGTCGTCGACCTGGCCAAGCCCCGTAAGTCGGCCAGACTAGCCGACCCAGCAAGACAGCCGAACCCGGCATGACCAAAGCCTCCTCAACAAGCCAGCGCCACCCGTGGCATGCTACGCAATCCAGCCGCGGGTCAACTCCCGTCCCATCCAGGCCATATGATGGGGACGAGACTTCAATCAATGGTGAACGAGGCAACAGTGCCCCGCCCAGGCCTCTGGTCAGCAGGAACGTGGCGACAGTGCCCCTCACCTACCCGCTGACCAGGGCCGGCGTGGCTACAGTGCCCCCGCCTTCACCACTGACGACAGCAAGCGGCAACCTGACAGAGAGCACTTTACGCGACTCGACTCGGCCATGCCCTGACGATCGACAAGACGGTGCATAGTCCCCCTAGGCATGCGAGGCCTGCACCTAGGGGAACCCGGCTAACCACAAGCCCTCAGCGGGACCCAGCCCGGGTCCCCGGACATCGACAATACAGACCCACCGACTTGTAACATTACCATTGTACCCCCGGGGGGTTGGACTATAAAACCCCCTGGGAGCCCACGATCATACGGAGAGCGGGCGAGAGGGAAAGCAGAAAACACATATGAGAGAAAAGCAAGTAAGCATAGGACTAGCCACAAAACAGCAACACCAAAGATAAGGAGCAGCCCAAGCCTTGGCCAGTTTCCTTCCTCCTCCATACAGCTCCAGGAGCAACATTATACTATCGATCATCCAACTACACTCGGCGGGACTAGGGGTATTATCTCTCCGAAGAGCCCTGAACCTGGGTATGTTCGGCATCCCGCGACCGCTCATGCCAACCCCGCCTCTGGAGTCCACTAGCACCCTCGAGCCTCCTCCTCTCTTTAGCCATCCCTTGGCATCTGTCATGCGCCCACCATGACACCCCTAGCTCACTCACTCACCACGATCTCAAAGCTCAGCTAATCGAACTCGAAGAACAAGGGACACAAGAGTTTATACTAGTTCGGGCCACTGATGTGGTGTAATACCCTACTCCAGTGTGGTGTGGTGGATTGCCTTGTAGGCTGAGGATGAACAAGTACAAGGGAATAATAGCCTCCTGAGGAGAGATGTTCTTGAGCTCGGTGAGCTGGTGCGTATGAGGGTGGAATGGATCCGATCCCAGCTCTCCTCCCCTTCCTATGGTGGAGGTTAGTCCTATTTATAGAGGCCCCGGTCCTCTTACCAAATGTTACGCGAGAAGGGATCCCACAATAGCCAATTTAAAGGGGGACAACTAGTACAAGCTATCCTGACAAAACGTGGTCTTCGCCTACCAAAGGCTCTGGTGGTGACACCATCATAGGCTCCGCGATGACCTCCGTCCTGCCGTCCTGCTGGTCTTGGTCTTGTTGCGCTGATATGGAAACCTTTGCCTGATGCCTTGGGACTCCTTGCCTGCGCCTTCTCCTTTAGCACCAAAGAGGCAACTGGTGCTCTGCACCTGCTGGCGCCCGCCTGGCACCCACCTGGCCTTGGTCGTCATGGCTCACGTCACGAGAACCTCACGAGGTGCCCCTCACCTTGATCTCTCCGCTCCTCGCGTGCCAGCCTAGTGAGGCTGCCCCTGAGGAGGTCTTGTGTCATCCACCTCATGAGACTTGGCCCCTCGTGAGGGTCTTGAGTGTTTGCTGGTGAAGATGGGCCGTACCAGGCCACTAGAGGAGCCACATCGTGGGCCACAGGCAGGCAAGTCTGGGGACCCCGTTTCCAGAACGCCGAAAGTAGCCCCCGGGCCCAAGGTGCGCTCGGACTTGGCTTCGAGGCAAAGCCAAGGGGCAAGTGCGGAGCACCGTGGGCCCCAACCGCCTGCAGCCTTGATTGACGCGTGGCGACTAACGGGACGTGGGCGTCTTCGCTTCCCCACGCTGCCTCGGCAACTGCCCGACTTGACGAGTCCCTGGTGCATGCAGAAAAGCCATCATTACCTGCGATCGTGGGGGTCGCCGGTTAGCCTTCTCCCGCTATAAATGGGGAGGGGAGGAGTCCCCGTCGCCCATCTCTTCCCGTTCCGCTTGCTCTTGTTCCTTGCTTCACTGCTACTAGCGACATCCATGGCGCTGATGAAGAGGTTCTCTGCCGCGGAGAAGGGAAAGGCTCGCCAAGAGTGGACCGTCTCTCCTACGCCCAAGAGGGGGCGTGGTCGCCCTTGCAAGCACACCTCGACCCCATTGTGGCTCCCCGTGGTCGAGGACAAATCTCTTCGGGGTCTGGTGCCACTTCGGGCGTCCAAGGCGGCGTTTCTCCTCCCGGTGGAAGTCGCTTGGGGCGTGGCGGTACCGTCGACGAGGGGAGGCGCGCTGTGGTCACTAGGCCTCCCCGACCATGCTTCCACTTAGCAGAGGTGCTGCCGGAGTTCGTTGTGTGGTCGGACGGCACCTGGCTCCAGCTTCCGCACTTCTTTGCCGGAGAGCTGGTGACTTCGGGTCCCGGCGGCCTCTGGCTACAGGCGGACGGCTGCTGTAGCAAGGCCTCGTGGGTTGCGGTGGAGATCTCCGTCACAGGCAACGTAGCCCTGGCCCGCGGTTGGTAGACGTTTGCCCGCGCACGCGGCCTGGGCAGGCGGTGCACCATCCACTTCAAGTACGACGACGCTGCAACCCTCTTTGTGAGGGTGTTCGGGGAAGATGGTCGCCGCGCTGGGTGCTGCCCTGAAGACAGCGACGGCGACAAAGTGCTTGGCCTTGGCGATGGCCGCGACAAGGACGAGGGCAAGCTCGCCCTCGGTGATGGCCACGACTCGTCCAACACCGGCGGCTCCTCCTCCGGCGAAAGCTCTAGCGGCGGCTACGACCAGCCACCCTGTCTCCGGGCTCGCTTTGAGGACGGTGGTGGGTCGTCCCGCCGCGGCGCCCTGGTGAAGCGCGAGGAGGGCTCCGGCTGAGCTTGGGGAAGCATTGGGTGCTGGTTCTCGGGAGTAGTCGCAGGTGTAGGGGCCTCTTTTGCCTGTTCTTCCTTTCTTTTCTCCCTGTATCACAAGAAACAAGTATGGGCCCGTGGGGGCGTATAATGAACCGTAACACCTTTCCTGCCTTTTGCTATGTTTATCAGTTCTGAGTTGTATTGTGGTATGAGTGATTTACGTAGGCATGTATGGATAACTTAGCTCGATGCATATGAAGCAGCCTCCACCTTGTGAGGCACGCATCTCCCGGCACTTGATGAGACCTCCCTGCTGAGAACTTGGGAGGTGTTGAGATACTCAAAAAATTCATTTAAAAACCCTTATCCTACCTGCTCAGGGCCCCGAGCGTGGCCAGGCATGGCCTAGCGCACCACGTCGCGGTACCCGTGTGGTTACGGACTTAAAAAGGGGGTTCACCAGTCGTGAGTTCGAACGAGGGTGCCTCGTGAAGACCAAGGGAAGCGCTTACGCGCACACCTGTCCAGCCCCCTTGTGAGGCGTGCAAGGGAGAGTGTCGGGCAAAATAGGAAAACGAGGGAAGAAACAAAGAGAAGGGAATCAAACCAAGCCAGCGAGAAACACCAGAATTCAAAATCTCCATTAAAGAAAGACAAGCTAACTGTGGAAAGCAAATGAATAGCCGCGTCCGGCACCTAGTCTAGTCTTCTCACCATCGCGGAGCTAAGTGCTTCCACTAGGACGTGGGAGGGAGCCTCCGAGGCCCGAGGGCGGCACTCCGGAGACTCCGTGGTGTGTACAGCCCCACTCATTATTACGTGAGAGTGTCACGAGCGGAGACCTTCATGGGCACTGGGCCTTGCTTCATGGCTAGAACATCTGGAGGTGCTAGATGTTCCAGGCATTCTGGATGGGGATCCTGTCCTCGTCTCTAGGCGCGCGGCGACAGGCCTGGAGACGCGGGCAATCCTAAACGGGCCCTCCCACACGGGTGAGAGCTTGTGTGGCCCTTCCCTGGAGAGCACCCGCCCCAGGAAGAGATCACCCACCTCGAGTATTCTGGAGCGGACGCTGCGATAGTGGTAGCATCGCAGTGACTGCTGGTATCTTGCCGCTCAAAGTGAGGCTTCACGGCGGCGTTCCTCCCCTAGCACAAGGTCCGTCCCACGCATGGCGTCCTGCTGTGTCTCATCAAACGCCAGGACCCGCATGGAGTGACGCCTGACCTCATGAGGGAGAACTGCTTCTGCTCCATAGACGAGGAAGAAAGGGGTCTCGCTTGTTAGCTTGGTGGCGGTGGTGCAGATGGACCACAACATGGACTGGAGCTCGTCGTGCCAGCCCCTGCCATAGGCCTCGAGCTTCTTCTTGAAGGTCCTGGTCTTGAGGCCTCTCAGGACCTCCACGTTGGCGCGTTCGGCATGGCCATTGCTCCTTGGGTGTGCCACTGAAGCGTAGCAGATCTACGTTCCAAGGTTAGCACAATATGTCTTGAAGAGATTGCTAGTGAACTGTGAACTGTTGTCGGTGATGATGCAGTTAGGGACCCCGAACCGGCTCATAAGGCCCTTGATGAACTTAACTGCGGACCCGGCCGGGATGGTGCGGACGGCCTCCACCTCTGCCCATTTGGTGAACTTGTCGATGGCGACGTAGAGGTAGCGGTAGCCCCCAGGCGCTCGAGGGAACAGGCCTAGGATATACAACCCCCAGACCATGAATGGCCACGAGGGCGGGATGGTCTGGAGGCCCTGAGTTGGCTGATGGATCTGCTTGGCATGGAATTGGCAGGCCTCGCAGGACCTCACCAGCTCTGTCGCATCGTTGAGTGCCGTGGGCTAGTAGAACCCGCTGTGGAATGCCTTGCCGACCAGGGTATGTGATGACGAGTGGTGCCCGCAGTCTCCACCATGTATGTCAGCTAGCAACTCGTTCCCCTGCTCCCTGGAGATGCATCGCAAGGAAACATCATTCGGCCGTTTTCTGTAAAGCTCTCCATCTTGGATGCAGTATGTTGCGGCTTGTCGGGCCACATGCTCTGCATCCTCCTCCTTCTCCGGCAGCGTCCCCTGCCCTATGTACGCCTTGAACTCCTCGGTCCAGCACTCTCCTGAGGCTCGAGCGCTAGGAGCATGCATACTCCTGAGGTCGGACCGCAAGCGGGGGCTCCCGAGGTCGGTGGTTGGGGGAGTTCCTCTCGAGAAGGCGCGACATCCGTGGCTGCGGGGGCCGCTGAAGGCTTGAAGAGTCGCTCCTCGAAGACACTGGGTTCTTGGGGCTGGTGCTTTGACACCCTCTTGGTGATCTCATCAGCCTCCTTGTTGGTGCCGCATGGGACGTGCTGCAGTTCTAGGCCCAAGAATTGCTTCTCCATCTTACGCACCTCCGCAAGGTACGCTTCCATGTGCTCGTCCCTTGGTTCATACACCTTGTTGGAGAAGTTGACGAGGAGCTAGGAATCGCCCTTGATGGTAAGACGCTTCACTCCCAAGGCCACTGCTGCCTTGAGACCGGCAATCCACCCCTTGTACTCCGCAATGTTGTTGGACACCTTCTCGCCCCGCTGGAAGCAGAGCTGCACGGCATAGTAGAGCTTATCTTGGGTGGGCGAGATGAGCACAGCTCCAGCCCCCACGCCTTGGCGCGCGAAGGCACCGTCGAAGTACATGACCCAACCATCTGGTGCTTCACTTCCTGGTGAGAGAGATGGGCTCCTGCCATCTTCAGGTTCCGGGACGTCGGTCCATTCGACCACGATGTCAGCTAGGGGCCCCCTTGGTGACCCTGGTTGTGCTGAACTCGAGCTGAGATGACTGAGGTTCGATATTCCACTCGGCGACCCTTCCCGCCGCATTACGGCTCTGGAGAACCCTCTCTAGTGGGTAAGCCGAGACGACTTTGATCGGGTGGCCTTGGCAGTAATGGCGCAGCTTACGTGAGGCCACCAGGAGCGCGAGCAGAAGCTTCTGTGGCATGGGGTATCACGCCCTTGCATCCCGTAGCACCGTGCTGATGAAGTACACTGGGAGCTGGACGAGGGCGGGAGCGTCGATGGAGCCCGCTTTTGCCGGAGGTCGGGGCGTCTCCTGAGGTCATGGGACCTCAGGAGCCTGGTCATCCATTGGGGCCTCTGCAGGCTCGAGGACGCCGCCCTGTCGGGCCTGATCATTTGTTGACGTTGTCGCAGCCTCTGCGGTATCCTCCTGGTGCCGTATCGCCCCAGCTGGAGGTGCGGCACGGCGCAGCAGGCCCTTGGCCTGGCACTCTTCCCGGACCGCCACTAGTGCCGCGCTGGTGGAGTAGGGAGTGGCGGCAAGGTAAAGCACCAGGGGCTCGAGGGGATGAGGCACCACCATCATCGGAGGGCTGGTCAGGTATCTCTTCAGGTCTTGAAACACCAGGTTGGCCTTCGGGGTCCACTCGAATGTGCCCTTCTTCTTCATCATCTTGAAGAATGGCAAGGCACGCTCTCCCATCTTGGAGATGAAGCTCTGTAGCGAGGTCACGCAGCCTTAGGGTCCACCTTAGGGTCCACCTTCCTCGACCGGTACTTGCTTCGTCTCGGCCCGATCTTGAGTGAACAACTTCTTCTTCTTTGCTGGCGTGGCCTCCTTGGCTCCGGGAGTGGCCTCATTGGTCGGGCCTGCTGCCGTGACGGCCCTGAAGGCAAGCTTGAGTGTCGTTAGAGCCTCCTTGGTGTCTCCAGCCATGGTGAGGACGCCATTGCTCCCTGGCATCTTCATGAGGTTATAAGCAGGATGGGTAGCCGCCATGAACTGGGCCAAGTCCAAGTACTCGAGGATGGCGTTGTACGGGAGGCTGATGCGGATGATGTTGAAGTCGATAATCTCAGTGCGGTAGTTGTCGCAGGTGCCGAAGGTCACAGGAAGGCGGATCTGCCCTAGGGGGCCGGCGGAGCCGCCGCCGACCCCGCAGAAGGACTTGGTGGGGCAAAGCCGTTCATGTGGCACATGAAGCAAGGCAAAAGTTTCCACGGAGAGCACATTAAGGCCAGCCCCGCCATCGATGAGGGTCTTGATGACGGCTATGTTGCAGATGGTGGGCATGCATAGCATTGGGAGCACGCCCGAGCTAGTGGTGGCGACGGGGTGGCCCCTCGAGTCGAAGGTGAGGTCGGCCTTGGGCGCCTCCCAACCTGGGGGAGCTCCTTGCTACATGGAGGCGGCGCCGATCTGGCAGTAGAACTGCTTGGTGTGGCGGTTCGAGGGCGGTGCTTGTGAGCCACCGAGGAGGGCTACAACTACGATGGGCGCTGGCACCGCAAAGCGTGCAATGAAGAGGCCGCGCAGCTCCTCCCAAGACGCCACTGAGGATTCTGGGAGGGTGAGCAGCCAGGGGCGTGACACACCGGCGAGGGCCATGGGGAACCAGTTAGGCATGACCTTGTCGTCGCCTCCAGCTTCCAAGACGGCCTCCTCGTATGTCAGCAGGAAGGCCGATGGATCCGCCGCGCCATCGTAGCGAGGCGTCATCTCTGTCTTCACTACAAAAAATAAAGACACATCCGTGACATTTTGGGCCGAACAAACTTTTTTTCTATCATACATATGACACTTCTATGACGATAATTGTGACAAAACCCGGCATCATCATTGAAGTGGTGGGCTCCTACTTCTATGAGAAAAAATCATGACAGAAAATGGGTTTTTTGTCCTAGGCGGGCCGGAGACGCAACTGCATGACATTCTTTGGGCCGTCCATGACGGAAAAAACCGTGGTAGAAGCTAGGGGGAGGAAAATTTCAGGGAGTTCCCGGTTACGGTGGGAGGTCGGGGGCCGAGCGATGCGCGTTTCTCTCGTACACGTACGCGCGTGTGTGCGAGGTGTTGGCTCTAACTGAACCCAAGCGAGGCGTTGGGCTCTAACTGAACCCGAGCGATTGCACTGCAGGCTACGCGTTACTGAACCCGAGCGATCGATCGATGGCTGTTAACTGAACCCGATCGAGCGATTCCTTCGCTACTGCTGCTAACTAAAGCCGATCGATGCTGCCTCTGGGATGAACAGTGAGTGTTGCGGGGGGTTTGGATGAACAGTGAGCGTTGGCGTTGCCTCTAGATGAACAGGACCCCGTGGTGTGGTGGAGGGCTGGATGAACAGTAGACGATGGAGGGGTGCCCATGGAGGGGTGGTTGAACAGGACCCCGTGGTGTGGAGGGATGGATTAACAGTAGAGGGTGGAGGGGTGCCTGTGGAGGGGTGGTTGAACAGTAGCCGGTGGAATAGCGCGCGGTGGAGGCTGGATGAACAGGAGCCCGTGGAGGCTGGAGGAGGTCGACGGTAGCCCGTGGAGGCTGGAGGAGGTCAACGGTGGAGATGAACAGTATCCCATGGGGTCCCGTTTTGCGGTACGCCACACCCCTCTCGATGAACAGGACCCCCGTTTCGACCGTAGCGCTCCAACACAAGTCTGTTTCGTCCGTTTTGCGGTACGCCACACCCCTCCCGATCAACATGACCCCCGTTTCGACTGTAGGATGTCCGTTTCATCCGTTTTGCGGTACGCCACACCCCTACCGATCAACAGGACTCCCGTTTCGACTGTAGGAGGTTCGTATCCTCCGTTTTGCGGTACGCCACACCCCTCCCGATCAACAGGACCCCGTTCCGAATGTAGGAGGTATGTTTCCTCCGTTGTGCGGTACGCCAGGCCTCGTTTCCATTGCATGTTCCATCCAAGCCCTCCCGATGAACACGACCACGCATTCCGTTCCGACCCAGCTGGTTGGTTCCCACGCGTTCCGTTGCCTCCCGATGAGCACGACGCATTCCGTTGCCTCCCCATGAACACGACTGAACACGACGCATTCCGTTGCCTCCCCATGAACACGACGACGAAATTGTTTCTCTGTTCCGACCCAGCCATGTACACGAGCCCTGGCCGTACGTATGCGCGAGTAGGCATTCGAGACCCCGCCTGTATGTACACATACGTGGCCGTATTTTCTTTCTTGCACCCTGGCCGCTGTACGTACGTGTACATGCTACGTGCGTACCTCTACTATGACACGTACACGCCTCTACTACGACACGTGCGTGCCTCTACATCCACCAGTATATATGTACATACACGTTCACGACCAGAATGACAACGCTACGTACGCTTCGACCAGGTGGGTCCCGACTGTTAGGCACTTCCTTGCCTGCGAAGATGTAGCTGGTGGGTCCCAGCAGTCAGGGGGGCGAATCGTTTTTTTTGCCCGGACGCACTTCCTTGCGTGCGAAGATGTAGCTGGTGGGTCCCAGCAGTCAGGGGGAAATGTTTTTTTGTGAAATACAGTGGCCCATCCGGTGGGTCCCAGCTGTCAGGTGGAGGAATCATTATTTTCCGCGTAATAAGGAGGCACTTCCTTGCTGCGACCGTGGACCCAGCTATCAGCCTCTCCACGTACAGTCCACGTCTAATGGAAGTCGTTCCTTGACCACGTTGACCATGCCGCGCCGAGAGCACCAGGGCGGTGGACGACGGCGAGGCCTAGGAAGGGGAAGACGGGGAGTCGGGGAAGACGTGGCAGTGGAAGCCCGCGCGGAGAGGAGTACGAGGGTTCACTGGTTCGGCTGCGGTGTGAGGCTGTCGTCGCCACAGGGCCTGGCTAGCGGTGGGAATAGTAGGTGCAGTGAGGCCTCCACGGCAGCACAGCCAGCCACGGGAGGCAGGAGCATGCGGCACGACCGGCGCTGCTTTGGGCGGCTGGAGCAAGAAGACTAGAGGTTGAAGAAGCACTACGGCCGTTGGATGGACATCGTACGGTCATTGGAGCTAGAATCATTCATATTGACTAAAGTTGACAAAGGCCCCCGTCCCAGTCAACTTAGTATGCCCACAAGTCAGCCTCCCACCATGGTGGGTCCCAGCTAGCAGGGGGAGTATTCATTTTTTTGTGCGTAATAAGGAGGCACTTCCGGTGGGTCCAAGCTAACAGCGGGGGGAACGTTTTTTCATGAAATACGCTGGCCCATCCGGTGGGTCCCAGCAGTCAGGGGGGAAACGTTTTTTTCACGAAATAAGGTGGCCCATCCGGTGGGTCCCTGCTGTCAGGTGGAGGAATAATTATTTTGCGCGTACTAAGGAGGCACTTCCTTGCGGCCGCCTGGACCCAGCTGTCAGCCTCTCCACGTACAGTACTCTTCCAATGGAAGTCGGCCGTTGACCACGTTGACCACGCCGCGCCAAGAGCATCGGGGCGGTAGTCTGGACGACAGTGAGGCCTAGGAAGGGGACGACGCGGAGCCGGGGAAGACGCGGCAATGGAAGCCTGCGTGAAGAGGAGTATGAGGGTTCACTGGTTCGGATGCGGTGTGAGGCTGCCGTCGCCGCAGAATAACAGGGGGTGTGGGTGAGTAGAGGGATGGCCTGGCCTGCGGTGGCTGTAGTACTAGGCGGTGAGGCCTCCGCGGCATCACAGCCGGCCACGGGAGGCAGGAGCACGTGACACGACCGACGCTGCTTTGGGCGGCTAGAGCAAGAAGACCAGAGGTTGAATAAGCACTACGGCCGTTGGATGGACATCGTACGATCACTGCAGCTAGAATCATTTATATTGACTAAGTTGACAAAGCCCTTGGTACGCGTCAACTTAGTAAGCCCACAACTCGGATTTGCAGAGAACATATAGCCCATTTGCAATTTGTAAGAATGTACAACCCATTTTTTAATTCTATTGGAATTTACTACATCCCATTTACAGTTTGTTAAAAGTACAGCCCAACTTCTAGCTAGGACAACGATTAATAATTTCAAACAACCGCTCAAAACATAATTCAAAAAAAATTCCCACCTTTTGATGGGATCCGAAATATTTTTATCCGAAATTTCTAGTCAGGTCAAATATAATTTCAAAATAAAGTTGTATTACGTTAAAATCCAATGAAATATTGCGCGCGCAACAAGTAATGAAATTAAAATTTTCAAATTCCAAAAATAATATATTTTTCAAACTAATTACGTGTTTGGTGCATAGTAACTATCCAGTTATTATAATTACATCCCATTTATTATTTCTTAAAGTCCATTTTCTTGTTAAGCCTAATGCATACCTCCTAGGAAAGTTTGCAGCCCAGCAGGGTGGAGAATAACAAGTTGACCCGGATATTGTGTACAACTGTCGGCCTAGTTGCATTGCTGATGTTGAAAAAAAGCCTGTGTAGTACAGTACAACCTAACATGGTTACTCAGCCCACATTCAGCGATGCCGGAAAGGCCCAAACAAGGCTTCTTTTCAACTTTTTGAAGTCATTGAGCTCAATTAATAACTTAAGAACAAAGTTAGATTATAGTGGAACCTAATTAAAAGCGGTCACGAGCAAATAAATAATTCAATGGGTCCCACTTGTGCGTCTGCGCGTGTGTGTGCGTGTGTGTGTGTATGTGTGTGAGAGAGAGAGAGAGGATCATCGGTCGATGCTCGTAAATACATCTTTCAGCCATATGCATTGCTGATGCTCAGTAAAAACTTATGTTGACACAATCATATAGAACATCATAGCACACTGAACTTGCATACAAAAATTTCACGCAGGCGGCACAATCAGGATGGAAGTAGAGGATCGCTACGGGAAGGGCTATGTTGAAACCAACGAAGTCGTCCATAACGGTTCATCGTCTTTATCAATGACGGGGAAATATCTTGAATGTTGTGCAAAGAAAACAAACAGACAACACAATAAGTTCTGCTAGCACATTAAGTTGACGTACAACCCTTTCTAAAAAAAGTTCAGGTACAAAATTAGAACAGGTCACAATCAAATGTACTGGCATATCAGTGCTTCACACCCATAGCTCGGATTTAACTAGTACTCCCTCCGTCCGGGAAAATTTGTCCACATGGCAGTGTATTTGTTTTTTTTGCAAAAAAAACCCACAGAGTTTTAAACACGTCACAAAGAAGTCCATCTCCTTCCTTCCTCCTCCCCGTCGCTCGCGCCTTGTAGCCATCGCCGACTACCCACCTGCGCTGCCGCCCGCCTGGATCTGCGCCGCGACCAACACCAGAACCGTGGCCCAGCCCGCGACCAACAACAGCGCCGCCGACCGCTTGCACCTGTGCCGTGGCTTACCACCTGCACCGCCCGCCGTGAAGGCGACCTGCTCCAGCGCCCTCCTCGAGCTACGCCGCCGGCCCCGTTTAAGGTCGCCGCCCATGTTCGCCCACCTTTACTGCCCACATGCGCCTCCGATTTCGTCTGCTTCGGCCGCCGGCGGCGTGGACAATTCCGGCCACTCCCGCCTCTCATGCTGCTACTGGTGGACGACGCCAGCGTCGTGGACCTCTGATGCTGCTTTTGCCTTTTCCCCTACCTCGCCTCTGCTGCCACTCCCGCCTATGCTGGTGAGTCTGCCCCGCCCGCCTCTGCTACTGCTGTTGTTCAATTTGTTGTTGTGAGTCTGAATTTGCTGTTCTCAGTACAGGCGGAGAAAATTCAGTCAGGGGATACAAAGCTAGAGAAATAATCTAGGACAAAGGCTGTACACTGCTGCTAAATGATGAACATATTATAGTGAAAATTTAGTTTGATGCCATCAAATTCATTGAGTAATACTCTTGGCATTATTGGAGATCTGCTAGTTTTTGGAAGTTTTTCTTGCTACAGTTAACTGAAATGTTCAGTGTTCCAATACTATAGAGAAACTACACTGCCTGTAATTCAGTTATGACTCCTTTACTGAAACTGTAGTGTTTGCTAAAACTGAGATGTAATCTAAAGGAGTTTGTGATTTTCAGAAGTTGTATCATACTCCAACAAGTGATAAATGCACTCAAAAGTTCACTGAGAAAATGCAGAGGCTGCTCACTTGTTATTGAAAGTTTTCTGGAGTGATAAATGCATGCAAAAGAAGTTCAGTTAACTGTTACTGTTGCTGTATGAATTCCAACCAGGTCAATTTGTTGTCAATTACTCTGTAATACTAAACCAGGTTTATGCAAAATGAAGATCAACCATGTTTATTTGGATTTATTTGAATCATTTGAATTTATTTGCTTTATTTGGATTTATACACCATTTGTCCAATTGCAAACATACCTAAAGTTTCCAATTGTCCAATTTCAGTCATTCATTTTACAGAGAGCTAAGCATAGCCATGACTCTTCCCTAAATATTCCTGTAGAATCAATTCAAGCAACACAAAACTGAAAACTGAAAACTGCCACAACCCCTTAACTAAGAGTTGATAAAAACATGTACCTAAAATTGGAATTATTTGAATTAGCTAGGTTTATTCTTCTTCATATACAGAAAAAGATGAATATTGTTCGTGTACTAGTTACTTCAAATTTAGGACTGAATAAACACTTGTCATCTCCAGTAAACACTTGTAAATCTAGAGTGGTTTTAAACTTAGAATGCACAAAGTACTAATATCCTTTGCCAGGCTACACACCATCTACTTGGAGTAGACAACAAGATTCGCAAAGACATGCACGCTTCAATAGACTTGTGAATGCTAGCAAAGCGATAAGTAAAAACTTGGATGTTTTCAGAAATATAGCACCAGAGGACATTAAGTGAACTGGCATGTATGCTAAAGGCAAGGAAATGCCACCTTCTTTTCTTCTTCGAGCAATTGATGAACTGGCATGTATGCTGCAGCTACACATATGTTCTGCAAAAAATGCACCAAAAGAGTTACACACGGGTGAAGTAAGTGGAAAGCAACATTTAATCTCCACTTCTTTTCTTTTGGTAGTGAAATTCAATCTGAATTTTGTAAGCACAGAAAATGCACCAATACTAAACGTTTATTCCCACCTCCACCACCATCTTGTCAGTTTCGATAGTGCGTGTATGGAGTAGTTCTGATGGCAGTATAATTGTGCATCATGTAAACATTATGAGAATGATTAAGGGTTCAACAATCAGATTATAATTATGACCAGAATAGAGGAACAAATATCATGGTTAGTTTTATGTAAAAAATTAGAAATGGAGTTACTCACTTGAAGTTACTATAGTTACTCACTTGAACTTACTGTAGCAGTAGCCAAAATTTAGACAAGTTACTAAACAGCAGAAGTAGTGGCCAAAATTCAAAGTACTAAAAAGATTCTACACTAAATATACAATGTTATCCATCTTCTGTATCCAGGACATTTGAATTATTCAAAGAAGGATAATGCAAACTAAAAAATGTTACGCAAACTGAAAAATGATCCATGTTCTGTATCCAGGACACTAATTTTTTACATTAGAAGCTACATTTCAATTGTTATGCCTCTGTCAATTATTGAATTATTCAGAATATTTAAATTTTTCAGAGATCCATGTTCTATATCCAGGATAATGCAAACTGAAAAGTGTTAAAAAGACCATGTGTTTTTGGGGTCAAAATCTACATGTAAAACTGAAAAGTGAAAATAAAAATGGAGAATGTTGTGTCTCCCACTCACGCGCTCAAAAAAACTACGACACATTTTTTTATCTGTTTGCATAGGTCCCACCTATCAGGAAGGATGGGCACGTACACGAACAGGTATGACTCATCAGTCTACCCGCATAACCTTTTTGTTTAGTCTACCTAGCCGTCTAATCAACTGCCTGCACGCCACTTCTCCCATTTACTTCTCCATCGGGAACCGATTCTCCTCGGCTTCTTCACCTGCCTCCGTCTTCATTTGCATCCAAACCCCACTGCGTTCACATTGTTTTAACCTCTTTAAATAATCATCTACTACTTCAGTTAGGCTAGCCATCTAATCCTAATTCTCCAAACCATATACCTCCGTTCCAGCGGTTCCAAATGGCGGAAGAGATCGAGATGCAGGTTTTTAGCGTCCAACATGTCCTCGTCGAAGGCTCGATGCGCATAGTTGCCACCGTCACCGTCCACCCAAGGGTTGTTCGGCAGTGGATCAACAATGTATCCAACTCCCTCAAAAAGGTAGAGACGAGGGTCATCGGTCTCGACGCAGAGTACACGGAGCGTGCCCCTGGGCCCTGGGAAGATCCAGTGCGCCGCCGTCCTTCATCTATGCCACGAAGATGATGTTTTGGTGTACCACATCATACACTCGCCCTCCATACCACGTGAGCTTCATGATTTCTTGTCTTGGGAGGACGTATACTTCTATGGGGCAGCCATCGAAGGGGACAAACAGAAGCTGGAGCCGTACAACCTTGATTTGAAAAGCATCGCTGACCTACAAACCAGAATCAAAATTCCTGCAGAAGATTGTGATAAACAGACACCATCCCTATTTGACGTAGAAAATTTTGTGCTCGGTACAAATCTTTAGAAGGGTGACGAGACGGTGGCATTAAGGTCGTCTGGATGGGAGAATTATCCCTTGACATACGAGCGGATAAAATATGCTTCCCTCGATGCCCGTGTGAGTTTCGACATAGCTACAAGGTCCAAAGAGCTTGTTGTGAAGCCATCTCCCACAGAGAAGAAGAAGAAGAAGAAGAAGAAGAAGAAGAAGAAGAAGAAGAAGAAGAAGAAGAAGAAGAAGAAGAAGAAGAAGAAGAAGAAGAAGAAGAAGAAGAAGAAGAAGAAGAAGAAGAGAAGAAGAAGAAGAAGAAGAAGAAGAAGAAGAAGAAGAAGAAGAAGAAGAAGAAGAAGAAGAAGAAGAAGAAGAAGAAGAAGAAGAAGAAGAAGAAGAAGAAG
Source organism: Triticum aestivum (assembly GCF_018294505.1). Classification (NCBI taxonomy): domain Eukaryota; kingdom Viridiplantae; phylum Streptophyta; class Magnoliopsida; order Poales; family Poaceae; genus Triticum; species Triticum aestivum. Next base: position 392,862,987 of record NC_057809.1, read on the forward strand.
AAGAAGAAGAAGAAGAAGAAGAAGAAGAAGAAGAAGAAGAAGAAGAAGAAGAAGAAGAAGAAGAAGAAGAAGAAGAAGAAGAAGAAGAAGAAGAAGAAGAAGAAGAAGAAGAAGAAGAAGAAGAAGAAGAAGAAGAAGAAGAAGAAGAAGAAGAAGAAGAAGAAGAAGAAGAAGAAGAAGAAGAAGAAGAAGAAGAAGAAGAAGAAGAAGAAGAAGAAGAAGAAGAAGAAGAAAAGGCTGCACCAGTAGGAGGGCATTATGGATGGATGAACTATTTCCTCTATTGTAAAAAAATTATTCCCTCTCGGTGTATATTGATATAGATGGACTATTTCAATGGTGTGCATATCTTTGGAACAGAGTAGTAGCATGGGTCCGCTTGACTATAAGGAACTATTTATCCGCATATATAGCTTTCTCTGCTACTCCTTCCAGTGATCGGTATGCAGTGCATGTGTCCGTAGATATGACAGCTTGTGTGCATGACATGTGGGCCACCTAAAATGCGGCGAGCATCAAGTTTCTACTACAGCCACCCGTGATTCCCATGACACCGCTCGAACCCATGAAACCACACGTCCCCCGACCTGCGGCTCACCCCTCTTGGCCCCACTGCCCCTCTGCCTATGGGAGCATCACATGTGGACCAGTCACCTATCGGGTCCACATGTTATTGACTCAAAGGTAGGTGTAGTAAGGCACTGAAGCTCAGTCCCGACGGCCCTAAGAGGGAAATGTAACTCCTGCGCCAGGGCTTGTGGTGCTCCCGCAGCGCGAACTCGTGCCAAACTCGAGATTTGTTTCTTTACTATACATGCACGCAACGATTTAATGGACATTGTAATCTCAACATGTGATGGGGAGCTCTAAATTTGAATTTGAAACTTATAAAACGAAAAGATTCAAAACAAATAAACTAGGAGAGGGGGAGTATATTGTAGGATGTGTCTCATACAAAATAAGTCCCCTGGTTTGTCACCGCGAAGATGCAGTTAGAAAGGAGCACAACGTCTTCCTACTCGTACAGCAACAAATCGGCCGCAGACAGCATGGTCCGCCTTTGACCGCCATGTGCAAGGTTCGTGCTATCTTATTCAATCTCATCGTGGTTCCATCGTACCAATTCATGGGGTGGCCCGTTGCATGGCTGATCCCAATGTTGGACAAAGGTTCTACGGGAACGGTGTCACCATTGTAAATGTTGTGCAAATTGATGTTGGTACCCTCCTGTACATATGCAAACCAATCTCCACTCGCACCGAGCCTAACCTGTGAAACAGTGGGCAGGGCAGAATTAGGAAATGGACACGGAAGTAGTCTTTAGAATGCATTTACTACGTGATCAAACTCATCTTACCTGCTCATCGGAGGAAATACGAGTGCCCCTCAACGTCGGCATCTCAAGGGGCGTCAACTTGCAACTATGGCCATGCCGTGCTGGAGAGACCCCCAAGGAAACATCCTCGTGTGTTCCACGGAACATCAAGATGCATTTGTATGAGTAGTTTATCTTGTGAGAGAAAAGCATGAACGAGGGAAGGCCTCTAGAGATAGAGATGGACACTACTACTACCAATGTGCTGGCCCGTGCATTGCAATGGATCCAAAGTAGTAGAATAATACTTGTTCACGTGCTTGAAATATAAACACTCTAGTTTTGATATACATGTGTCAGCAGACATGACAGCTTGTCCATGGAAGTTGAACCACGGCGACCATCACGTTTCTTGTGTCTACCATTGCCACACCCACACGCGATTCCCACGCCGCCACTCCAACCCATGGCACGACGTCCCCCGACGTGGACATGGATCCTCTGACGTGGCTATCACTGCCTTGCCCTGCCTTTCCTTCACTGACAGGTGGGACCTACGCTTATGGGTCCCACATGTCAGTAACAGAATGGTAGGATTGTTCGCGTCAGGGGATCCTCATCCCTCCCGACGTGCCCCTCATCCCTCTCGGCCCCACCGCTCCTCTGCCTTTGTGTGCATGACATGCTGGCCAGCTGAACTGCGGTGGCCATCAACTTTCTACCACAAACACACCCGATTGTACGCGGTTTGCCTGCTCTGCTGCTGTGCTCCGATCCGTACTCCCGCACCATCGAATTTTCATCCAGCGGCTGTGACACATTTCGTCTCGGGCATCAATCCTCAGCTGGAGTAATTATGTACTCCCTTCGGTCCTTTTTACTCTGCACATTGGATTTGCCGAAAGTCAAACTTTGCTAAGTTTGACCAAATTTATATTAGAAATTATTAGCATCTATAATATCTAATAAATATAATATGAAAATATATTCCAACATGAATCTAATGATATTGGTGTTGTTATGTGAATGTCTATAATTTTTTATATAAACTTGGTCAAAGTTGGATGAGATTGACTTCGGACAAACCTAATATGCAGAGTAAAAAGGACCGGAGGGAGTACTACAGGTAGTACCCGCCGGTATGGCCATCTACGCCTCGTAACGCCCCGACGCCCAGCTGTGGCACCCTCTCCACGGCCACGCCACCACCGGTCGGTTCATCTCGAACGAGTGAGTCGCGAACCATGCCACCACCATGAGAATGACATGTAGACCAGCCGCATTTAAGGTCTGCATGTCATTGACTCATAGGCCGGGCACTAAGCCACTGAAGTTTGGTCCCGTGGGCCCCGAGAGGGAAATGCAACTCCTGCAGCAGGCCTTGTGGTGCTCCCGCAGTACGAGCTCGTGCCAAAACTGGAATTTGTTTCTTACTACTACCAACTAGTACTAGTGAGGTACACGTGCAGGTACACATGCATTGCACGCATGAGATTCTGGTGGTTTGTGCATTATGCTTCTACATGTGGAGCTTTCTGGATTCTAACATGTGGCAAAATCTAGTGGAATGTAAGGTTAGGCAAGTTTGATTAACTTAGGTGAGTGTTTGGTTCAAGCCACACCTTAGGAAAGCCACACTAATGCCCCACATGACATACACACAAAAAATGTGGCAAGATTCCCTTAGGCTTGCCAACTTGTTTCTCTCGTTTTGAAGAACTAATAACTTTGCCTAAGCTTAGTTGTGGCAAAGTTAGTCATGAATTAAGTTCAACCATGGAGTCTTCTAGATTATACATTTGGCAGAATCTGGTGGATGATATCCAATGGCCAGTAGTACTCGGATTTGCCATCTTTGTACCGTCGGATTGGCTTCATCCAACGACCAACTTTCAAAGTTTTTCACACACTATATAGGGGGTATAGATATAGATGTGTCGGTCCGTTGCAATGGATCCAATGTATATATATTATTTAGTGGAGTGCACTCTAAACACATTATCTATTTATTTTTCTCTAACCTTCCGTAGCCATGCAACCAAGCCACATAAGCTTCATGGGTGCCCCGCACATCATATTATTCATACTACGTTGATTAAAAAAATATCAATCACCCAAAACAAGATCTTCCCGTTTTTTGTTCCTACGATGTTGTGCCGTGCACATACCTACTAGTTGTATAGTGGTAGTACTAGTAATATAGTATTAGGAGTACAAACTTGGTACTAGTAGGAGTAGTACTAGTACGGAATGCACCTACTCTATCAACGAGCCCCGTCTGACTCCAAAGTTCTTGGCTTCCGTGCTATAGCTAGATCTTCCCCTCGTTTCTGTTTTCCAACCCGGCGACGGGCGGGGTGTTGGTTTGCTCAATGGCGGTCCCACATGAAAGTGAAAATGCTAGGCAACACACCTTCCCTAAGCTATGTGTCGTGCCGGACGGGCCGTGTTGTACTCCCGATTCCCGGGCGTGTGGGGGTGCGACGCGAACGCGGCAGGCCTTTTCCTTTTACCAGCAATGTGTCTGTGCATTGCGACAGATCCAAAGTAGTAGAATAGTAGTATTTGTTCACAAACTTGAAATAAATCACTATTGTTTTGATATACTCCTAGTATATTACTCCCTCCGTACCTAAATATTTGTCTTTTTTGAGATTTCAAATGGACTATCACATATGGATTATATAGACATATTCTAGTGTTTCTAGCAAGATGTCCGCGCGTTGCACGAAGTTGATGGAAAAGGTAAGCACAACTTATAAATTGACGGATGCATATAATTAAGCAAAGGGATCGCACGTGTCGGTATTGACTAGAACGAGAATGCAACAGCACAATAAGAATTAAGGCCACGATGATGCGATCGCAGTGGTGGTTACAGAAGGCAAGAAGAAAGATGGATCCACGAACGTACGACCTCCTCCTCCTCCTCAACTTAGTGTGCCGGGCCACCGACCGGCGGCTAAGGAGCGGAGGTGTAACGCCCTTGATGCGGCTATATCTCCCACGTGTCGAAGCACGACTTACAGGCATAACCGCATTGAAAGCAATGTCGCAAGTGAGGTAATCTTCACACAACCCATGTAATACATAAGGGAAAGAGATACATAGTTGGCTTACAATCGCCACTTCACACAATTACATGAATAAAGCATTACATCATCTAGATACAATCAAGGTCCGACTACGGAACCAAAATAAAGAAGACTACCCCAAATGCTACACAGATCCCCGATCGACCCCAACTGGGCTCCACTACTGATCAACTAGAACGAACAACACAAAGGACAAGATCTTCATCGAGCTCCTCCTGAGCTTGGTTGCGTCACCTGGAATGGCATCATCGGCACCTGCAAGCTGGTTTTGGAAGTATCTGTGAGTCACGGGGACTCAGCAATCTCACACCCTCGTGATCAAGACTATTTAAGCTTATAGGAAGGGTAAAAGGTATGAGGTGGAGTTGCAGCAAGCGACTAGCGTATATGGTGGCTAACCTATTCGCAAAAGAGAGCGAGAAGAGAAGGCAAAGCACGATCGAGAAACTATGATCAAGAAATGATCCTAGAACAACCTACGTCAAGCATAACTCCAACACCATGTTCACTTCCCGGACTCCGCCGGAAAGAGACCATCACGGTTACACACGCGGTTGATGTATTTTAATTAAGATCAACTTCAGGTTATCTACAACCGGACATTAACAAATTCCCATCTGCCCATAACCGCGGGCACGGCTTTCGAAAGTTCAAATCCCTGCAGGGGTGTCCCAACTTAGCCCATCACAAGCTCTCACGGTCAACGAAGGATATACCTTCTCCCGAGACATTCCAATCAGACTCGGTATCCCGGTTCTACAAGACAACTTCGACAAGGTAAAACAAATCCAGCAACACCGCCCGAATGTGCTGAAAAATCCCGATAGGATCTGCACATATCTCTTTCTTAGGGCACACTCAGATTGTCCAAGGTACAGGTAGGCCAGCCCAGAGTTGCCCCTGGTGGCCACCGGCAGCTGACAGGTTGGACCAACACTCAGAGGAGCACTGGCCCGGGGGTTTAAATAAAGATGACCCTTGAGTCCGCAGAACCCAAGGGAAAAAGAGGCTAGGTGGCGAATGGTAAAACCAAAGTTGGGCATTGCTAGAAGAGTTTTATTCAAGGCGAACTGTCAAGGGGTTCCCATTATTACCCAACCGTGTAAGGAACGCAAAAATCCGGGAACATAACACCGATATGACGGAAACTAGGGCGGCAAGAGTGGAACAAAACACCAGGCATAAGGCCGAGCCTTCCACCCTTTACCAAGTATATAGATGCATTAATTAAATAAGAGATATTGTGATATCCCAACAAGTAAACATATTCCAACAAGGAACAACATCTCCATGTTCCAACAAGGAACAAACTTCAATCTTCACCTGCAACTAACAACGCTATAAGAGGGGCTGAGCAAAGCGGTAACATAGCCAAACAACGGTTTGCTAGGACAAGGTGGGTTAGAGGCTTGGTTCAACAATATGGGTGGCATGATAAGCAAGTGGTAGGTATCGCAGCATAGGCATAGCAAAAGAGCGAGCAACTAAGCAAGCAAAGATAGAAGTGATTTCGAGGGTATGGTCATCTTGCCTGAGATCCCGCAAGGAAGAAGAAGAGTCCATGAAGAAGACAAACGGACGTAGTCGAACGAATCCTCACAAACACGACGTTATCGGAACTAACCCGAAGAAGTAACACCGGAAAGAAGCAAACAACATAGTAAACAACCAACACATCAACATGGCATGATGCACAACCAAGTATGATGCATGTCTTGTTTAAAAATGCATGACATGGCAAAGGGCACAAACAAAACTACAAGTTAAGTGGAGCTCAATATGCAACGAGTTGCATATTGACGGAACACCACATCAATTATTTAGTTCTCTCTCGTTTATGTACCCAACAATATTAAATGTTGTTAAACATGGCAAGAGGTGAAACATGAGTAAAATACACAGTTAGGCATTTTAAATGAGGCCAGAAACATCAAACAACAATTCCGGTAAATCCTCATGTGCATTTAGCAATTTAATGCAACAACAATTTAAACATTTTAATTGTTGTTATCATGATGCAGATGACATGGACAAGTTTATGCAATTTTTATTAAAGTTGACAAGAGCAATATGAAGCATTTGCCACCGTGGTGGAAAGAAAGGGGTACCACGACAACGATAACGAAAATGGTGCCATGGAAGCGATCTGATTCTGGTAACTCGATTGAGATACCGATGCAAAGGAGAAGTGTGGGGGGAGCGTGCAAAAGATGGTGGGGCGCTCCCGGATACCGGGTGTCCCATGAATCGACGACAGTGTCAAACGAGGGAAGAGCTAACATTCACGGGCAGATTACAACAACCAACATGCATTCGTTCCATGGATCATCGTCTCGGCGGTTATACCTTTCGGAGCGTGCGTTATCGGAGCGGTTCGGGTCGCGCGGTGTAGTCGTTCACGATCGTCGTGGGAAGTAGCGGTACTCGGCGATGGAAGCGGAAGTAGTTGTTTACGGTTCATTCTGGGAAGTAGTCGTTCTCGTGGCGACGGTAGTCGTTCACGTTCTTAGTCTCACAAGTTTCCGTAGATGTTCAGGGGCACAGTGAGAAACTTGACATCCAGGGAGTCTTCGAGGGTCGACGGTAGTGGTGCTTGGCAAAATGCACGTCGACGGTAGTTGTACACGACCGTAGAAGTTCAGGGTTGTCGGGGTACTTGTCGGTCGGGTCCTGACGGTCTCGGTTTTTTTTGCGACGGTAGTCATACACGGTTCGGAGAGGACTTGTCGTTTCGGTATGAAGTCGTTCGGGCGTCAGTCTTGCCGGTGGCGTACTTGGAGAAACCCCGTAGTCGTACACAGGTAGTAGAGGAACTTGACGCATCCAAATGAAGCAACACAAAAGCCTCGGGTCTTGGTGGTCAATGCAGGGAGGCAGGCGACGAAGAGCTTGTTCTCCTCTGCACTGCTTCGATGTAGAGAAACAGGAGGCAGAGGCGAGACTGCAACGCGAGGCGGGGACAGATGAGGCAGGCGCGGGACGAGCGGTCTCCTGCTCGTTACAGAGGACGCAGAGGAGATGTGCACGGCGAGGGACTTGGGGACGAGCACTTCGGCGACGGGCGAGCACCCGACCCGGGAGGTCCTGTGCTCCGGCGAGGTCGATGGGGAACAGCGGGGACTTGCGGGCGCGGAGGTAGAGGAACTCGAGGGGAGGCTCGGGCATGAAGGAGCAGGACGCGGTGAGCTTCGGCTGGACAAGGGACTCGGCGACGCGGACTTGGGGCGCCGGCGATGGGCGATATCTGCGGCCGCAGGTGCTCAAGGAGCTCCTCTCCTCGGGCGCCTGGGCGATGGGGGGGGGGGCTTGGTGAGGAGGAGGCGCGGACGCGTCCTGTTGGTGGCCGGCGACGTGGGCATGGGGCGGCGGAGCCGCAGGTGAAGAAGCAGAGGCACAAGGAGGACCATGGCGACACGGGCGACAAAGCAGCAGCGACGCTGGCGCTGAGCCATGCGGCAGGGAGGCAAGGAGGTGAAGAGGGATCGAGAGGGAGAGGCTGCGGGAGGAAGATGGGATCGAAGGAGATGGTGGTTCGGGCGTGCGGGTCTCTCTCTGGCGGCGCGAGGGGAGAGGAGATCGTGAGGAGATGGGGATCGGGCTCCCCGTCGGCTAGGGTTATGTAGGCAAGGGCCGGCTGGGCCTAAGGGTCAAAAGGGCCGGCACTGGAGATGGGAGGCCCAGGTGGGAAGCGGGGAAAAATGGCCTAGAGGAGAGGGAGGCCGCGCCTAGGGAGGCCGGCGGCTGGGCCTTAGGCCAAATTGGTGGGCTACGTTCTCTCCTCTCTACACTCTCTGTTTATATAAATAAACAGTTTCAATGAAAGGAAAAGGCCAGGGACTAGAAGAGGACATTTTCAGATAATAAAGTATCCTCAATCTCCTAGAACTATACTCTATTTGATAGAATTGCCTTGGATATATTTGTAGGTAGAAAAATAAAACAAGTTTAAATATCATTCAAACTTGAGGCATTTTTGAACCTAACCAAAACAACTCCAAAGGATCTGAAATCTGACAGAGAGGTTGAAGGCATGGTCGAGAATTTATAGGAAAAGAATGAACATTAATAGATAAGGGGAAAGTGGCACTTACAAAAGAAAGAACTAGAAGGAAAGGAGAAGGAGATGATGCATGGGACAAAGGCATGGGGAAACATTTTGCAAGTGTGTCAAGATAATTCCAAATCAATGAAATGTTTAATATAGCTCCCTACTATTGGGCGGATATATTATAAAGAGAATCACCACGTGAATTCCCTCGATTTAAATGGACCGAAGATCCATGCAATTTATTTAGTTGAGTTGCAAAAGATTTATGAGATGACGTAATGATGACATGACAAGATGCAACACGCAAGCGAATGACAAAGAAACACAACGAATAACTGGAGGACACCTGGCACATCGGTCTCGGGGCGTCACAACACTCCACCACTACGAGAGGATCTCGGCCCGAGATCTAGAATGGCACCGGAGGGAAAAAAGGAGGAGGAAGATAAGCGGTAAAACTAAGTTGCTTCTTTGACGAATGAGTGAAACCAAAGAACCTTGAGAGGTTGAAAAAATTGAGAAGAAGAAAACAACGGAGATTAACAAAGTTGAAAACACTCCGTTAGAAAAGAGGAACAAGGAAGAACAAATTCGAGAAGCACTCCGGTTGAGAAGTTATGCAAGACTTGATACGATGAAAAGAGCTTGAGAAGAGGACACGACACTCCGGTTAAACAAGATAGAGAAGGAATAAGACTGATATAATTTGGACAGCACTTCGACTTTAAATGGACGAAATTGAACATGAATTTGAGAAGATGAGGGGATACTTGATGAAAACAACAATACTCTGCCTCTGGAACTATTGAAAAAATGGCACAAGGGGGTAAGAAAGGTCTCAGACAGCACTCCGGTTGAGAAGGGAAGAAAACTTGATAAGATGAGAGAACTTGGAAAGATGGCACGACACTCCAGTTAAATGGATAAGCAAGAAAAGAACATGGTCCTGGCAATCCGAGATAATGAGTGAAGAAAGAAACATCACAATGCCTCCGGAACGAAAGAATGGAAAACTAGATGGTTGGAAAGAAAAGAACGGAGAAGATGAATGACAACTCTCGCAAATAAAATTGAAAGAGAAAGCTTACGAAGAAAAGGTTGAACGGAGTTGTTGGATTATCAACACCGAAAGCTTAAGCTTGATGTGGACTTATGGAAGACATCCCAAAATTATGAGGTGATAACCTGCCACTCACGGAAGAGATTGGATTGATAAAAACAAGGAGACGAGAAACTATTCCACCGGGAGGATAAAAGAAGAACTTGGGTCATTTATAAGCACCCTAAATAGCAACAAACCTTAGAGAAGGCTTTAGGTGAAGTATAAACCCAAGATAACTCCAAAGAAGAGATTGATGGATTTAAAATACCTCATTCTTAACAACATGTGAATCATGAGACATGAACTCAATTATCATGAATGACATAATACCCCTCGAATGATACGGTTGAAAGAATTGCACTTTAAAATGCAAGATAAAGAATACTTGAGCTCCTCTGAAAAGAATCTCGATGAACACTTCGAGAAGGAATTAAATGCTTTGTGAACCATCATGTAGCCTCCATAAAGAATTCCGGTAACAAAAGGATAACGAAAAGAAAGCAAAGTTGAAAACACAAGGTGAAACCTTATAATGATTTAGATGGATCTCCGTGATAATTAGAGCTTGGGTCTCCGAGAAAGAAAAGATGATCAAAAGAAAATTCAAGAATTTTTATGAACCTCCGGAGTAAGGAATTAATCACTTGGATAAAACAAGAATAAGAATTACCTTATGCTCATCCTTCACCAATTAAATTGATGACAAACAATGGATTTGGCATACTACTCATTCTCGTAGAAGGGATTAAGAAGATATAACATAAACTTGGGAAGGTCTTCGACAAATCCACCGGTAGGATTGAAACAACGAATAAATCAATATGATACCAAGAGAAAAGGAAATATTGGATGAACCACCATAAGAATTGAAAATGAACGAAGAAGAAAATAAAGAAACACCAGGAAGAATTAGCAAATGAACGATGATGCTTGCTAGGATTTAGATACATGAAAACGAAGAGCTCACGAGCTGATTAGAGATCACTTGAGCGATGCACCGGTAAGATCGGAGAATGATAACTGAAATCTGAGAATGAATAAACCTGAATTGATGGACCCTGGATAATCAAACTGAGAAGACTCTTGAATTTGCTCCGGATAGGTGAAAAGAATTCCCACAATCAAACAATTATGAGAGGATGGCCTCTAACTAGAACCACGAATCTCTGAGAGAACGGATAAGATATGGAGGTAAAGCTCTTCTTCGGTCTTCAAATGTTGAGAGTGACGACGAGAAACACCACTGTGAATTGTTTAGACACTCCGAAAGAATCAAAAGCGAAGAGGTTGAGCCAACGATGAAAAGAAAATTGAGAGATCTTGGAGAAACACATCTGACTGATGAAAATCATTCTTACGTCAAACTTTAGAAAAGAATTTGAGAAGCTCCGGAAAAATAATAAGAGTCAGGTAAGATTCTGGGGGAAAAAACCTATGGGTTAGGGCCCACTCAATAGAAAACACCGTTAGAATGATTAAAAAGAGAGATTTCACCGGTTGAATTAAAAGGCTTGAATGAGAGAACATCCTCGAGAGATCTTTAACGAATGCAGAGTAGAAACACTAATCTTCGAGATATCTTGAGCACTCCGGAACAATTGAATAGCGAGAAATGACTGAATATGAGGTGCACCGGCATGAGAAGGTATTTGCAACGAGGAAAGGATATAATTGGCAAATCTTGAATTGAATTCATCGGATAAAAGAGAACGAAGAATGATGAACTTGAAGCTCCATTAGCATCTTCCTGAGAATCACCGGATAAGAACATTGACGAAAAAGAATGGAGAGACTTCATATGAATAAAAGGATACTTGATTAAGAATTCCGAGTCCTCGAAGAAAACAAGGTAGGGAGGGCGGGAAAAACAAAGGCAACTTGGGATGGATGAAACGAACACCGTTGAGAAAGCTGAGATTGAATCTTGCGGATATTGAAAATGAACGGATCTGCTTGAAGAGAAACACACCGGTTGAAAAGGATTGTCATGACAATGTTGACTATCATGAAGGATTAGTACTCCCATAGGAATACGAGAACACCACTTATAAAAGGTATGGAATCAACATTTGACGTCGAAGCAACTCGAATACCACAACTCAAAACAAAACAAAGGATTGGCTTGCAGAATAAGCCGGAACAAACATATGATAGAGATTTCGTCCAAAGTTTTCATGGTGGGGCCTACACGGGCTCGATCGTACAGCACCATCATGTACAAGTCAGTGCACATGACATACGAAGCGTCCCCGAGTCGGCATAGCCAAGGACTCTTTAAGACACAACGAGACCACTGTAAAACCAACCGTGGATAGGCGGACCACTAGACGTCGAACCCCAATTTCAAATCATACATCTGTCGGAAAGAAATCCTAAGAGCTACTTGAATTCCCACTTATAAACTCCCGAAATTTTCCGGTTATGCAATCAGGTGTTGGGGATACAGGGGAAGCATAATATCTCACCCAAAACTAACAAATCCTACATCCAGTTGTATCCATCCTTCAACACATAACCAAGAAACCTTCGGAAATCATCTACCTCAACCTTCGAAAAGCATCCGTTATACAAGTTATGGCAATACTCCCGAACTCCCGCCCCAGTACTAGGTGGCGTCGAGGTTATCTCACCAATAACCGCATAAAAGAGATTTTTGATGTCGGCGAACTAAACTCAGGTATTCCAGAACTGCAACGATAAAATTGTGACGACAACACCTCGGAGCTCAACTCCCCGGGACACTGCCACAACCCCTAAATGACAGGAGGCACCAAGAACAATGTTCTCGTCACAAATCGATCAGAACGATTCCAAGATACCCGCGTGATCCTAAAAAAATTAGTGAAATTTGAGAAGATAAGTGTCAAAACTCTACGTCAGGATGCCTTACCAGAGCGATGAAGGGACTGGGGAGTAAAAAGAATTCCTAAACTCTCCGATATATAATTCCTAAATGACTCAAAACATTTTTCTAGACTCAACGACGTCAGCTAATTCGATCAAGCAGGGGGCTCCTAAGGTCGGGGAAGGCTCTGATTACCAACTTGTAACGCCCTCGATGCGGCTATATCTCCCACGTGTCGAAGCACGACTTAGAGGCATAACCGCATTGAAAGCAATGTCGCAAGTGAGGTAATCTTCACACAACCCATGTAATACATAAGGGAAAGAGATACATAGTTGGCTTACAATCGCCACTTCACACAATTACATGAATAAAGCATTACATCATCCAGATACAATCAAGGTCCGACTACAGAACCAAAATAAAGAAGACTACCCCAAATGCTACACAGATCCCTGATCGACCCCAACTTGGCTCCACTACTGATCAACTAGAACGAACAACACAAAGGACAAGATCTTCATCGAGCTCCTCCGAGCTTGGTTGCGTCACCTGGAATGGCATCATCGGCACCAGCAAGCTGGTTTTGGAAGTATCTGTGAGTCACGGGGACTCAGCAATCTCACACCCTCGCGATCAAGACTATTTAAGCTTATAGGAAGGCTAAAAGGTATGAGGTGGAGTTGCCGCAAGCGACTAGCATATATGGTGGCTAACCTATTCGCAAAAGAGAGCGAGAAGGGAAGGCAAAGCACGATCAAGAAGTGATCCTAGAAAAACCTACGTCAAGCATAACTCCAGCACCATGTTCACTTCCCGGACTCCGTCAAAAAGAGACCATCACGGTTACACACGCGGTTGATGTATTTTAGTTAAGATCAACTTCAGGTTTTCTACAACTGGATATTAACAAATTCCCATCTGCCCATAACCGCGGGCACGGCTTTCGAAAGTTCAAATCCCTGCAAGGGTGTCCCAACTTAGCCCATCACAAGCTCTCACGGTCAACGAAGGATATACCTTCTCCCGAGACATTCCGATCAGACTCGGTATCCTGGTTCTACAAGACAACTTCGACAAGGTAAAACAAATCCAGCAACACCGCTCGAATGTGCCGACAAATCCCGATAGGAGCTGCACATATCTCTTTCTCAGGGCACACTCAGATTGTCCAAGGTACGGGTAGGCCAGCCCAGAGTTGCCCCTGGTGGCCACCGGCAGCTGACAGGTTGGACCAACACTCAGAGGAGCACTGGCCCGGGGGTTTAAATAAAGATGACCCTTGAGTCCGCGGAACCCAAGGGAAAAAGAGGCTAGGTGGCGAATGGTAAAACCAAAGTTGGGCATTGCTGGAAGAGTTTTATTCAAGGCGAACTATCAAGGGGTTCCCATTATTACCCAACCGCGTAAGGAACGCAAAAATCCGGGAACATAACACCGATATGACGGAAACTAGGGCGGCAAGAGTGGAACAAAACACCAGGCATAAGGCCGAGCCTTCCACCCTTTACCAAGTATATAGTGCATTAATTAAATAAGAGATATTGTGATATCCCAACAAGTAAACATATTCCAACAAGGAACAACATCTCCATGTTCCAACAAGGAACAAACTTCAATCTTCACCTGCAACTAACAACGCTATAAGAGGGGCTGAGCAAAGCGGTAACATAGCCAAACAAAGGTTTGCTAGGACAAGGTGGGTTAGAGGCTTGGTTCAACAATATGGGTGGCATGATAAGAAAGTGGTAGGTATCGCAGCATAGGCATAGCAAAAGAGCGAGCAACTAAGCAAGCAAAGATAGAAGTGATTTCGAGGGTATGGTCATCTTGCCTGAGATCCCGCAAGGAAGAAGAAGAGTCCATGAAGAAGACAAACGGACGTAGTCGAACGAATCCTCACAAACACGATGTTATCGGAACTAACCCGAAGAAGTAACACCGGAAAGAAGCAAACAACATAGTAAACAACCAACACATCAACATGGCATGATGCACAACCAAGTATGATGCATGTCTTGTTTAAAAATGCATGACATGGCAAAGGGCACAAACAAAACTACAAGTTAAGTGGAGCTCAATATGCAACGAGTTGCATATTGACGGAACACCACATCAATTATTTAGTTCTCTCTCGTTTATGTACCCAACAATATTAAATGTTGTTAAACATGGCAAGAGGTGAAACATGAGTAAAATACACAGTTAGGCATTTTAAATGAGGCCAGAAACATCAAACAACAATTCTGGTAAATCCTCATGTGCATTTAGCAATTTAATGCAACAACAATTTAAACATTTTAATTGTTGTTATCATGATGCAGATGACATGGACAAGTTTATGCAATTTTTATTAAAGTTGACAAGAGCAATATGAAGCATTTGCCACCGTGGTGGAAAGAAAGGGGTACCACGACAACGATAACGAAAATGGTGCCATGGAAGCGATCTGATTCTGGTAACTCGATTGAGATACCGATGCAAAGGAGAAGTGTGGGGGGAGCGTGCAAAAGATGGTGGGGCGCTCCCGGATACCGGGTGTCCCATGAATCGACGACAGTGTCAAACGAGGGTACATCAAATGTTCACGGGCAGATTACAACAACCAACATGCATTCTTTCCACGGATCATCGTCTCGGCGGTTATACCTTTCGGAGCATGCGTTATCGGAGCGGTTCGGGTCGAGCGGTGTAGTCGTTCACGATCGTCATGGGAAGTAGCGGTACTCGGCAATGGAAGTGGAAGTAGTTGTTCACGGTTCGTTGTGGGAAGTAGTCGTTCTCGTGGCGATGGTAGTCGTTCACGTTCTTAGTCTCACAAGTTTCCATAGATGTTCAGGGGCACGGCGAGAAACTTGACGTCCAGGGAGTCTTCGAGGGTCGACGATAGTGGTACTTGGCAAAATGCATGTCGACGGTAGTTGTACACAACCGTAGAAGTTCAGGGTTGTCGGGGTACTTGTCGGTCGGGTCCTGACGGTCTCGGTTTTTTTTGCGACAGTAGTCATACACGGTTCGGAGAGGACTTGTCGTTTCGGTATGAAGTCGTTCGAGCATCGGTCTTGCCGGTGGCGTACTTGGAGAAACCCCGTAGTCGTACACAGGTAGTAGAGGAACTTGACGTATCCAAATGAAGCAACACGAAAGCCTCGGGTCTTGGTGGTCAACGCAGGGAGGCGGGCAACGAAGAGCTTGTTCTCCTCTGCACTGCTTCGATGTAGAGAAACAGGAGGCAGAGGCGAGATGGGCAACGCGAGGCGGGGACAGATGAGGCAGGCGCGGGACGAGCGGTCTCCTGCTTGTTACAGAGGACGCAAAGGAGATGTGCACAGCGAGGGACTTGGGGACGAGCACTTCGGCGACGGGCGAGCACCAGACCCGGGAGGTCGGGCGCGAGCTCGGGTGGCGGTAGAGGAGGTCCTTTGCTCCGGCGAGGTCGATGGGGAACGGAGGGGACTTGCGGGCGCGGAGGTAGAGGAACTCGAGGGGAGGCTCGGGCATGAAGGAGCAGGACGCGGTGAGCTTCGGCTGGACGAGGGACTCGGAGACGCGGACTTGGGGCGCCGGCGACGGGCGACATCTGCGGCCGCATGTGCTCGAGGAGCTCCTCTCCTCGGGCGCCTAGGCGACGGGGGGTGCTTGGTGAGGAGGCGCGGGCGCGTCCTGTTGGTGGCCGGCGACGTGGGCATGGGGCGGTGGAGCCGCAGGTGAAGAAGCAGAGGCACAAGGAGGACCATGGCGACACGGGCGACGAAGCAGCAGCGACGCTGGTGCCGAGCCATGTGGCGGGGAGGTGAGGAGGTGAAGAGGGGTCGAGAGGGAGAGGCTGTGGGAGGAAGATGGGATCGAAGGAGATGGTGGTTCGGGCGTGCGGGTCTCTCTCTGGCGACGCGAGGGGAGATGAGATCGGGAGGAGATGGGGATCGGGCTCCCTGTCGGCTAGGGTTAGGTAGGCAAGGGCCAGCTGGGCCTAAGGGTCAAAAGGGCCGGCACTGGAGATGGGAGGCCCAGGTGGGCAGCGGGGGAAATGGCCTAGAGGAGAGGGAGGCCGCGCCTAGGGAGGCCGGCGGCTGGGCCTTAGGCCAAATTGGTGGGCTGCATTCTCTCCTCTCTACACTCTCTGTTTATATAAATAAACATTTTCAATGAAAGGAAAAGGCCAGGGACTAGAAGAGGAGTTTTTCAGATAATAAAATATCCTCAATGTCCTAGAACTATATTCTATTTGATAGAATTGCCTTGGATATATTTAGAGGTCGAAAAATAAAACAAGTTTAAATATGATTCAAACTTG
This sequence comes from Triticum aestivum, assembly GCF_018294505.1. Lineage (NCBI taxonomy): Eukaryota > Viridiplantae > Streptophyta > Magnoliopsida > Poales > Poaceae > Triticum > Triticum aestivum. Next base: position 392,879,686 of record NC_057809.1, read on the forward strand.
AGGCATTTTTGAACCTAACCAAAACAACTCCAAAGGATCTGAAATCTGATAGAGAGGTTGAAGGTATGGCCGAGAATTTATAGGAAAATAATGAACATTAATAGATAAGGGGAAAGTGGCACTTACAAAAGAAAGAACTAGAAGGAAAGGAGAAGGAGATGATGCATGGGACAAAGGCATGGGGAAACATTTTGCAAGTGTGTCAAGATAATTCCAAATCAATGAAATGTTTAATATAGCTCCCTACTATTGGGAGGATATGTTATAAAGAGAATCACCAGGTGAATTCCCTCGATTTAAATGGACCAAAGATCCATGCAATTTATTTAGTTGAGTTGGAAAAGATTTATGAGATGACGTAATGATGACATGACAAGATGCAACATGCAAGCGAATGACAAAGCAACACAATGAATAACTGGAGGACACCTGGCACATCGGTCTCGGGGCGTCACAGGAGGCTTTTGTGGCGAGGTCGAGGTGCTTCTCAGCAAAGGCATCCAAGGCTTCCAGCCGGTTGAGGAAGGCCAACGTCGTAGCGTCCTCACTGGCCTTGTAGATACCTATGTACACGATTTCCTCATACATGTGGATGTGTAGGTCAACGAATTCTTGCAGGGCGAGGCGCCTCGCGGCGAGCGCGACCTCCAGGTGGACATTCTTCATGGCGTCGGCGGGCAATCGCATGGCCACTAGTGCTTGAAAGAGGTTCCGGCCATGGAGGACGATTAGGGTAGCAGGCAATGAGGAGCCTGGGCATGCGGCTAGAGGAGTACGATGATGTCGTCCGCGAGCTTCTTGAGGACGGTGAACTTGTTGCTGGTGGAACAATCATCTGGTCCAACTGAGAGTCATAGTTGGCGTCGAAGGCCATCCACCAGCTGGTCTCCAACACCGTCTGGAGACGATCCTCGGCGCCATGCCATAGGCCGGCGTCGTGGACCATCTAGCGCAGCCACTGGCCGCTCACGAGCATCGCCGCCATGGGTCTGGAGTGAGCTCTTTTGCGCTTAGTGTAGGTGCTTAGGCAAATGCTTAGGTGCGTACAATGCAGTAGATGCATTGGAATGGAGGGCGCCTTTATATGAGGGCAATGAGGGCAAACGGCGTTGCATCCACATCGTGCATCCTCTTTTCCTGGACCTCCTCCCATTACTTCCCTCATGCATTAATTGAAGGAGGATGCATTGGTCATTCAACATATCAGGAACCGCTACTCCCTCCCTCATCTGCATTAAAGCCGTATCGGGAACTACGCCGCCCGCTGTCAAATCGAATAATCCCTCCGTCTAGGTGAGTATTAAGTCATCTTACGAAAACCAAATAGTAAACACATAGGCGTGGTGCATTAACTTTCACGTTGTTTCTTATTTTTTGACATAAATAGAGGAATCAACCAAGAAGAGGTTTGGGGCTTGTATGCTTTTAATGACTTGAGACTATCAAACATGACATGTAGTGGTCAGTTCGTTGCACAAGAACAAATACAACCCACGTCAGCACACACGCATCTTATATAGCATCACATCCAATGGCTATAAAAGATGAATGAGACCAAATTATATCTCATCTAGATGAGTTCTAACAAAACTGTATTAATAATACTTAGTACTCCTGCGCCATGTATCATATATTAGTATCATGTAGTACTTTATTTATTTATGAGGTATCCAGATGGCACTGCACCGCCAAGAAAGGAGGGTAACATCAAAATTATGGACTACTTTTTTGAGTATGTTGGTAAGGTCCGGTCATAGTCACTTGTTGAAATATCTAAAAAGACAAATACTCCCTCCGTCCGGAAATACTTTTCATCAAAATGGATAAAAGGAAATGAATCTAGACGTATTTTACTTTTAGATACATCTCTTTTTATCCATTTTGATGACAAGTATTTTCGGACGAAGGGAGTAGAAAACAGAGTTGGTGATGATGGTGTGCGTGCCATCCTGCAATATAGGCCGTTGAATTTATATCTAACGGATAGGAAAGAAACTATGGCAATTTTGCAAAAATATACCCACACGTCTCTCCACGTTCGCAAATAAGGCCTTCCCTCATTCAACCTTTTCTCTCACAAGATAAACTACTCATACAAATGCATCTTGAGGTGTCCATAGAATCGAAGAGAGGGATGATGTGTGTGTGCATGCGCGCGATCGATAAAGAGTGCCATCAAATTTGTGTGTGCCCACGTCAAAGATATAGAGTGGCTAGCCTACTGGAACGTGAGATGGGACATGTGCAGTTTGTCTCTGTGGCATGGATACCTACCTGCAGTGCTCGACTATCGGTGTGTGGTGGGGGAAGAGGGAGGCCCAATTAACTATGGAGGTACAATGGCTGGTATATGTGTGGAGGAGGAGAGAGGCCTACCTCATTTATTAACGAGATCGATCTGCCTCATGTATTAAGGGAGATCGATCGGCATCCATGCATATGTGTAGGAGAGGAATAAGGTTGGGAGAGAGATAGAGCTAGAGTGTTGGAGGGGTGGTAGTGGAGTTGCTTCTAACAAATGGTGGGATAGGCTTGCTAGACAAACGGAGGGCACGCCCGAAATATCAATAAGAGAGGAGATGGCTGCTTGTTATCTGTGCACGTACGTGTGAGAAACGGGTCAGGAGGCAAGCACGAATGATGAGGGGGGACGATGTGGCTGTGGTAAGCAGACTTAACTACATAGGAAGATCAATCGCCCTTTGTTAGAGAAAGGAGAGACATAACTTGTGAGGTACATCGATTGATGGGGGGTAGTTAAAGTCGATCTAGGTATATGTTGGGAGATCGATCGGTATACATGCATGTGTGTGTTAGAAGCAAATGAGGCACGAGGAGAAGGATAGAGAGAGAGGGATGCATGTAGTAGGTGGTACGAGAGGCATACTATATCGAGGGGGAGGAGTGTGCGAGTACGAGAACGATGAAAAGAGTGGTGGGAGTGAGGCATGGACGGTGACAAGAGAGGAGGGGAAGCTTGTGTTTGTGCTAGGCACACCTGGCTAGAGAGGCATATCAATCGATGTGTGCCGTAAAGGAGCTGGGGGCCTACACACACCATGGGTGAACGACCTAAAGTGAAAAGATGAATTTGCGCGATGGAGCTAGAGAATGCTGAGGGAGGGTGAGAGGGATGCGGGTGTGTGCATGCACAAGAGAAAGTTAGCGCTAGCTACAAAGCTAAGAGGGTTGTGTGGGTGTAAAAGACGAATAGAGATCATATATACTTCATTATAAAAAGTGAATTCGGATATTTGAAGAATTTATCATAGTGTTTCAAACCGACGCATGTGTGAATATATATAACGGTGATACACATGGTGTGGTTATGAACATGTTATACTACATTAAATATATTTTATCTCTACACTTATAAAAAACGGAGCTGTTGATGATGGTGTGCCTGCCATCCTGCATTATAGGTCGTCCGATTTATATCTGGCGGATAGCAAGGAAACTATGATGGTTGAAGTTGGTAACAATCATGATTGTAGATTCTTATTGAAATAGAGAAACGAATTCAAATTTAGTTCAAATTGCAGCGGTAGTATAGACATTTGGAATGCACTAAAATGTTGGTATGAGTAGGTTACATGCATTATACAACAAGCGAAAATATTTAATTGGACATAACATGGATTCATACTCCCTCCTTCCATCTATATAGGGCGTAATGAGATTTTTAAGACCGCCTTTGACTATTGACAAGATTAATAGTACATGACACGCACAATGTGAAAATTATATCATTGAAAGAACCTTTCACAGACAAATTTAATGGTGTGCTTTGTGTAACTTGCATGTCATATATCATTGCTCTAATATTTGGTCAAAGTTAGCATCGAAAAACGCATTAGGCCCTATATAGATGGAAGGAGGTAGTAGCTTTGAATAGCATTTGTATAGTAAAATGGGGCAAGACTCTCTCTTTGTGTGGTGTGAATAGTTTTATTTTTTCATTTTCTTTTTGGTTGAGGGAAGTGCGAATTGATTTGGTACGTACAAGTACAATATTACTACACGTTAGGCTTGTCCCTAAAATTCAACCCGCGTCTTGTTATATCCCGAAAATTCAGATATCGTGCTCCCAAAACTGGCGCCTTCACAACCCGCGCCTTGCTATCCCGAAATTACAACGCGCGCGAAAACTCCCTCCAGCTACCAAATCCCGAGATGCGAAATCCCCCTTCTAACCCTGAGCCGAAAGGGCCGCTAGTTCAAATCTGTGGGGGGTACTTTTGTAACACACCCTACATTTTGGATAAGTGCGTCCCTAAGTCATGCTTCACCCCCTCCCATCGCCCCCTTTTCGCCATTCGAAATCCCAGGCTGCCATAACCTCTCCGCTCTAGCCGGGAAACCCCACCCTCCTCCGTCTGCCACGTCACCGCTACCCAGCCGAAGCCTCTTCCCCAACGACGTCGTCCACCGCAACAGCTCGACGTCCCTCGTCCACCTCCCTAGATGAGGATCTGTCATCCATTTCACCGTCCCGCCAGTTCAGCCGCCCCGTCCTCCACCTCCAATGAGCTGCTCTGATGATCGCCTCGTCTATCGCGGCTACTCCATCCCCACAACATCGCCTTAACCTGCTCCACCGGAACCGCAACATCCTCACCGACTCCTCGGACGAAGCCGAGGCCTACTCGGCGCCACCAAAGAGGTTGTACACTCATCGCATCGCACCTTCTCCTTAACTCGACCTCCCGGCGCTGACGGTGCTCCATCCCGCACCCCCATGGAGCGGCTACCTTGAAGCCGGTGCCGCGGGCGACATCTCCATGGTGGCTCTCCCCCAGTGTGAGGCCCCTTCAGGGGCGGAGTCCATACCAGCCGGATCTGCTACTGCTGCTCCGGCTCTCGCTCGCTTGCTCGCGCTACTGCTACTGCTCCAGCTCTCGCTCGATTGCTCGCTCGCCTAGCTGCTGTTGCTGCTCTCCCCCTCGCTCGTGCTGCTGCTCTGCTCTGATTAAGCCACACTTCAATCGACTGAATCGACTTTTGGGTCAGTCGATTTTCAGGGGTTGGGGTGCTCATCGGAGTTAAGGAAGAACCACCCACAGCGGGGATGGGGGCTCGCCGGAGAGGTACCCCACTATCTATCTTAGGGTTCAGGGTGGGGGCGGGGGGCCTAGAGGGCTAGCCGAGGCGGCGGTGACGAGTTGTTTCGGGGCGGCGAGGCAGCGCTGGGGCCGGCGGTTCGGCCGGTGGTGGCTGGCGGCTCAGGGGGGTGTAGGTTGAAGATGAACTGCAGGCCCTCCCTAAACTACATGTCAAGTGCCTCTCTGCTACCATTGTGTTTAGTTTCGACAGTAGCATTCAGATTCCACAGTAAATTTCAGTTTCGACAGTTAAGTTCAGAGTCAATAGTTTTTACCTCATCTGTTGTAGTCAGGTGGTTTTTGGTGATGTTAATTTTACATCCATTTTACATCATCTATTGGAGATGCTATTAGAATCCCACTTGAGATTGACGATGTCTGTCTTGTGCTGCTTCAGCCTTGACATCTTACGGCTCACCGGAGCTGCTTCAACGACAGAACGATCCATCACAAGAGAGCAGTGGCCTGGACGTCGTCTACAGATTCCTCAGATCTTCCTCCACACCTCCGACAGCCACCTCTGCCGCAACTACTTCAACGACCAACCCAATGATGCTGAGGTCGACACGGCTACGGCAAAGAGGTTGTACACTTGTTGCATCACTTATTACTATACATTCACGTCGATCCATTAGGGCTATTTTGGTTCAACGGAAAAACGTCGATCCATTGGTTGTTACCATGACTCTAAATTTCTGCATGCTCTCTTACATAATCTCACCATATTTATTTCGTATGCATGTCAGATATTGTACACAGTCATGCTGAACATGTAGATAAAAAGAGAAGAGTTTTGCGTGACAATACAATGTCATGCATACATCGCTCCATGGTGGGTTCAATGGCAAACCCTCCCCACCCCTCTCCAGATTGTAATCCAGAGGAATATATCTGTTCTGAGGTGGATCCAGACGCCGCTGACCACTCCTATTTACCCCTAAGGTGTTTGCTCTACCTTGGCATGATGATGTTAGTCGTATGATGCATATGTTTCCTTGCAGTGCCTACTTTTGACAGCATATATGTCATCTGCTTAGTTTAGACATGTTTTGTAATGCCACCTGTTTAGTTTCTATATCATATATGGGAATTATGCAGTCTCATGTCTTTTAGCCAGCCATAATATATGTGAAATGTGCAATGCCATCCTGTTTAACCAGGCATCATATATTTGAATGATATCTTGCCCATCCTTTTCTTCATTACATTTCCATTTGTCGACAATGTTTGTACATTAAACTACTCTTCCTGTGAATCAGCCATTTGGGTGGGAGATGGAAAAATCTGGAGTGAAAACAAGGCCTTCAGAGCAGACAGTGCTACCTGTCGAAGCGGATCTCTTGTTGGGTCCCGATAGCTCCTCATAGATGGATTCAGAGACAGATCACCAGTCCTATTCCCCCACTGAGGTGTATGCTCTAACTTAGCACGGTTATACTGCTCATATCATGCATACGGTGTCTTGCATTGCATAGTTTAGACATCATATACACAATATTCAACACCATGTTCTTAGTTGAGACATCATATCGAATGCCCTCTGTTTAGCATATAAATCACATATGTGAATTAAATGATGCGATCCTGATTACTTAGATAACATGTAGGTGAATTATGTCATGCGATCCTCTTTAGTTATTCATCATATCTTTGAATTATGTTATGCTATGCTATCCAGTTTAGATAGACATCATATATGTGAAATTATGTCATGCTATCCGTTTTAGTTAAACATATACATGTCAACTATTTCATGCCCTCTTTTTCCACACTACCTATTGCATCTGTCTCTCATACAATGTCTGTACATTCAACTATGTTTCATGTTTATCAGCCATTTGAATTGGAGCGAGTGATGCTAGTATCTAGCGGACTAAAAACACGGTCTTCAAATAAAATAGTGCTACCTCTTGGTGGAGATAGCACCCCGGTTGTACATGCACAAGAACCAGCCCTACCACACATAACCCAAACTCTCGCAGATTGTACCCCTACTGCGATGGACAAAGAACCAGCTTCACCCAATCTAACCCCAACCCCAGCCGATAGTAACCCAGTTCCTGTTGAAACAGCACCATCTCCACCATAGAGCTCCCAAACAAGAGCAGTTAGTAAGGCAGCTCCAGTGCCCAAAGGGCCAGTACTATCACGGCGAACCCCAACTCCACCAGTTTGTACGCCTATTCCTGTGGAGGAAGCACAACCAGCTAGTCATAGTTTAGCAACTAGCGCATTTGATGTTATTAAATCGTATGTGCGTATCTTCCCATCTTGGAAATATTATACTGAAGATGAAGCAAAATGTCGGTTGCAGGTGTTTGTCCAGGAGTTATGTGTAAGTAATGTTATTCATGGCAATTACTTTGCTTCGTCCCATACATCCTACCTCCATGGTGGTTATAATACAGCAAATTTTCCCATTTTTCTCTATAGAGAAGGGCCGATTTGGAAACTCAGGATGAGGTAACCTCTGCTAATACCTCTGCTATCTTCAAGAATGCTTGGTGGTAGTATCGGAATTACCTGAAGAAAACGTACTTCACCGTCAAACAAACTCATCAAATTCCCTTACATTCTCCTGAGACACATTTACTGGACGATGACTGGGAACGCCTTGTTCTGTACTGATCCCGAATCAAGAATGTGGTAAGGTCTATGAGCTCATTTTCTATTTTTAAGTATTATATTCTTGCGTCTTACTGTACTCTGTTCATGTAGAACAAGTGCCTAAACTTGAAGAACAATTGTTCTAATTTAAGATTCCATTGCTATCATAGTTCAAAAAAGCGATAGGCGTTAATTGTGTGTTTTGCCACCGCCTTGCGCTTTACTGACCAAAGCGCATGCTTATGCGCAGTTATGCACAGATTATGCATAGTTATGCGCAATGCGTTTTTCCAATGCCTAGAGCCTAGGCGCGCTTAAGCGCTCGCTTAGGCGCGCCCTTTTTAACTATGATTGCTTTGCTCTTGTATCACTGTATTTACTCATACAAACTTATTTTTAAATTGAAGGATCCAATCGAAACTCCAATGGCACAGCAGGTATGTTCACGCATGTTTCTTATATCACTGTATTTAATCATACAAACTTATGTAGACCCGTGGTACCCATCTGAAATCTTGTTGTGCCGTGTAGTTTCCCACGCTTTGTATTCTTTCGTTGTTGCTTTGTCTTGAAACGATATGATTTGAATTGTGTCTCTATTTTTATTTGGCAAGACAATGCAGTGACCATAGGACATAGATATATGTTTGTTTGATGCTTTTATTATGTACTAGTACTTGGCAATAGAAGACTTGGTAGTTTAATCCTGTCCACCTTACTAATGAACTAGTTCACCGAAATGAGTTTCATATACTAGTACATGCTAAACTTGTTATGTGTCTGCTTGTTTCTTCTTTTAGAATGCTGACAGAATATTGGGGAAGAGTGCCTTATTAAGCAATGGTAAAGGAAGTAATGCATATAAGGTTCAGGATAGTGACACATCCTTGTTGGTCTCCAACAAAGCTGATAAAACAGCTAAGGAAGACTATCTTGAAGACAGCGAGACAACCCCAAAGTCCTGTCTTGGTTTAGTGTTCAAGTTACTGGCCACTACCGCTTGCACAAGCTATTCAAACTCACTTTCTGAATCAGTTCGGTTTCTTGAGTCTCAACTACAAGCTAAAAGACATCGATCAGTTGTGCTATGACAAAAAGCGGAAGGACTACGGAAGTCCCTGCAGCATTCAGATGCATACTTTCTGGTGCAACAGCAAGCGTTGGAGGATTTTAGCACCAAACAGGACAAAGCTAATCAGCTTGCAAAGCTTATTGCCAGCATGGTGGATACCCAGGATAACGTTTCTTGAGCTCTTCTGAAGTTGTTTCAGTTATGCTCTTGTTTTGCTGCCGCGTTTATTTGCACTGGTGGCCAATTTTGATGGCCAGTGTATGTAATGTGCTGCTTTGTTCCCTATATTTGCACTGGTGGCGAACATTGATGCCCAGTGGATGTAATATGTGTAATAGCGATAATAGGTTAGCGTTAATTGCTTGCTTATTTATTTCCTTATTGTCTTGTTTAGTTGTTTGCTGGTAGTCACTGCCGTTCTTTTTCTGTTTTATTCTAGTGGCCACAATAGCCTATTTTTGGTAACTAGGCCAAAATAATCATGGCAACACACAGACTGTTGTAACCATGGGCCTCCTACAGGTCGTATGATCCATGGGCCTTCGTCCGGCCATAGGATCCATCGGCCTTCTATACGGGCCTTAGGGTCCATGGGCCTTCAACGGGGCGTAGGGTCCATGGGCCTTCTACGGGCCATACGATCCATGGGCCTTCTACGGGCCGTACTATCCATGGGCCTCATACGGGCCGTAGGATCCATGGGCCTTCTACGGGGCATATCATCATTTCGCCAATCATGGGCCGTACTATTCGTGGACCATAACGGGTCGTTAATAGGCCGTATTTGATAACTCTATGAAAACAGCCCAACGGGTTTTTTTTACATGAAAACGGCCCAACGTATTAACGGTCCGCAAACGGGCCAACTGTAACGACGGACTGAATTTGGCCCACAAGCAGAAAATGGCAGTAACGGGCCATATGTAACTGAATGCTGCAAATGAGCCCAAGAATCAATGGGCCCTGAGAAGGCCGAAAGATAACTTGGGCTGGAAACGGCCCAATGGAATAACGGGCCGTTAATGGGTATAAAGTGATACACTATTCATTATGGGCCAGTTTCACCATGGGCCGCTAATGGGCCAAGAGTTACAAAGGTCCTCATATGGGCCGAAAGAAGTCATGGGCCACACATGGGCTGGAAGTTAAAACGGGCTGAATCATATTGGACGGCCCCGATGACGCTACTGGGCCTAATTCGGATAGGGCGTAACGGGCCCTGGGTTAGTGGGCTGTAAATGGGCTATATGTGAACAGGTCGTTAACAGGCTTTCCATGGGCCGACCCGCCACCTTTTGACCAAGTCAAATGGGCCAGCCTTTTCATAGAAATGGGCCTCTGTTGGTCCGTGCCACGTGTCGCCATATCATAGGCGCCTTCGGTCCAATGAGCGGATGACATATGTCCCAACGGTGAGCCGACACGTGTTTCCTCTAGCCAATGATGATTTTACACAAGGAAAATCCCCATTGGTCGGGGCTGTTAATGGGTTATCGGATCCAAAACCCGACCCGATATCTTAACGGCGTTCCGTTACGGTGGATGCCACGTGTCGGTCACCTTTGACGAAAGCACTTCTGTGAAGCGCAATTTATCATCATGGAAGTGGACACTTCTGTGATGATAATTTTGGTAATGTCATGGAACGCTTCTACGACCGCACAGGTATGACTATCTTGATTCTGTCATAAAATCGTCATGGATGTACATGCATGACAAAAACGCGACCTACTGTGACAAACACGTATCATCACGAAAGTGTATTTTTTGTAGTGCTTGAACTTGCGCGGCCACTGCACCCGCCGCAAGGCGAGGGTGAATGCTCTGAGCCCCGTAGCGCCGTCGTGGGTGCCCGTCGCCCCAGCCGGAGTAGCAACGCTTACCATGGGGACAAAGCATGGAGGCAGTGGAGCATGGATCGACGGAAGGAAAGCTTCGGCGCACCCCCTACCTGGCACGCCAAATGTCGGATTTCGGCTTCTGGCAAAACCCTTAAGGTTCGAACTCGGGGGTGCGCACGAAGATCTCTCCTTCCCCCTAGCTCACTCACTCACCACGATCTCAAAGCTTAGCTCGTGGAACTCGAAGAATAAGGGACACAAGAGTTTATACTGGTTCGGGCCATCAATGTGGTGTAATACCCTACTCCAGTGTGGTGTGGTGGATTGCCTTGTAGGCTAAGGATGAACAAGTATAAGGGAAGAACAACATGCTGAGGAGATGTGTTCTTGAGCTCGGTGAGCTGGTGCGTATGAGGGTGGAATGGATCCGATCCCAGCTCTCCTCCCCTTCCTATGGTGGAGGCTAGTCCTATTTATAGAGGCCCCAGCCCTCTTCCCAAATATTAGGCGGGAAGGGATCCCACAACGGACAATTTGAAGGGGGACAGCTAGTACAAGCTATCCTGACAAAAGGTGGTCTTCACCTGCCAAAGGCTCTGGTGGTGACGCCGTCGTGCGCTCTGCGATGTCCTCCATCCTGCTAGTCCTGGTCTTGTTGCACCGATATGGAAATCTTTGCCTGATGCATTGGGACTCCTCGCCTGCGCCTATGCCTGCTCCTTTAGCACCAAAGAGGCAACTGGTGCTCTGCACCCGCTGGTGCCCGCCTGGCCTTGGTCGTCATGGCTCACGTCACAGGAACCTCATGAGGCGCCCCTCACCTTGATCTCTCCGCTCCTCGAGAGCTAGCCTAGTGAGGCTTCCCCTGAGGAGGTCTTGTGTCGTCTGCCTCGCGAGGCTTGGCCCCTCGCGAGGGTCTTGAGTGTTTGCTGGTGAAGATGGGTCGTACTAGGCCGCTAGAGGAGCCATGCCGTGGGCCGCAGGTAGGCCAGTCTGGGGACCCCCGTTCCTAGAACACCGAAAGTTGGTGTATTTTACTTCGGATCTGGTGTCAAGTTCTCTACAACCGGATATTGAAAATTCCCATTTGCCACATAACCGCAGGCACGGCTCTCAAAAGTTTAAATCCTGCAGGGCGACCCAACTTAGCCCATGACAAGCTCACGATCCATGGAGACAATCCTCCATTACGGGACCCTCCGACCAGACTCGGAATCCCGGTGCACAAGACATTTCGACAATGGTAAAACAATTCCAGCAAGACCTCCCGACGTGATGACACCCTGATAGTAGCCGCGCGTATCTCGTCTCAGGCCACGATCGGATGGGTCAAGCTACGAGTAAAACCAGCCCTCGAGTTTCCCTGAGGTGGCCCCGCAGGCTGCCCGTTTGGGACCAACACCATCAGCGCTGCCCCCCTGTATTATGTTGAATAATGAACCTCAGGTAGCGATAACTCCCTATGTGTCAAATTTATTATCATGTTTAGTTATTATGTTGAGCAAATGGTAAAACTAATGTTGGGCCTTGCTGGAAGAGTTTTATTCAAAGCAAACTGTCAAGAGGGGCCCATAAACCCTCATCGTGTTAGGGATGCAAAATCAAGGAACATAACACAGGTATGAAGGAAACTAAGGCGGCAAGAGTGGAACAAAACACCGAGCATAAGGCCAAGCCTTCCACCCTTTACCAAGTATATAGATGCATTAATTAAATAAGAGATATTGTGATATCCCAAGATATCCATGTCCCAACATGGAACAACCTGCAACAACACCTGCAACTAGCAACGCTATAAGAGGGGCTGAGAAAAGTGGTAACATAGAAAAACAATGGTTTGTTGGGATGGTGGAAAAGGTTAGAGGCTAACATGGCAAATTGGGAGGCTTGACAAACAAGTGGTAGGTAGCGTGACATAGCGATAGCATCGAGACAACTAGCATAGAAAAGATAGTAGTGAGATCCAAGGTAGCGGTCATCTTGCCTGAAATCTTGCTAGGAAGAAGAACGAGTCCATGAAGAAGACGATCTGACGTAGTCGAATGAATCCTCACAATCGCAATGAAACAGGAACTACCGAGAAGGAGCACAACTGGAAAGAAGCAAACAATATAGTAAACACACAACACATAACATGGCATGATGCTCATCCAAGTATGATGCATGACAAGGCTACATGATCCTACTCATGGCAAGAGATGATGCATACAAGAACACCACATTCAAGCAAGTTTAAATGAGGCCGGAAACAACATGTAACAATTTCGGAAACTCCCCATATGCAAATTTAGAAATTGGTACAGATCTGAACAAAACATTAAGTTAAAGTTGTTAAACAGCAAGTTAAAATGCACCAAGATGAGCTACGCGTCTTTCTAGTCAAGTTACATATAAAGTTCATTTAAGTCGGAGCTACGACCTAGAAGATATCAACAAAATAAGTTAAACATGGCACTGATGCAAAGCAAGCAAAACACAATTACAAAGACTCCAAAACATGGATGCAACATGGCATGATGAAACTACATGCAAAACCAAGGTTACTAATCATCTCCATATAACCCCTAGATCAACGAAATCATCAAGACAAGTAAGCAAGTCATAACATATTCTCAGACTTCGTGAAAAACAGAGGAAGGCTGAAAACAGATTCACGATGCACACTTTGAGACAACAAAAGTATATGCTATAGGAACATTTCATGGCATCAAAGGGCTTGGCAAGCATTTACAGGTAGAGCACTACAGAACATGATCACTGAGCTACTGCTAGAAACCACTAGAACATGCTCAAAACGTCATGACAAGAATGCAAATGATAACAGATTCAGACTTAGTGGAATTTAGTGAACATGGAAGAAACAGCGACACGTAGACATGTTTGCAAGCTAGGTTAACTCAACATAAAGCATATCATAGGATGTGAATACAACCATCAGCGGGAAGGCATATTTGTGCAACTACTCATGGCAAGAACATGGTCATAGGATGCATAGAACACTAGCTATTCACATGAAAAAACTGAACTTAGTGATAACGGGCTGACAGAAACATTATTTAGCAAATTTAGGCGATGGTAATGATAAGCTACAGCAGGATATAGTTGCAAAAAGGGCATGGATTGATAAAGAATAATATGAGCTACACAACATCCTTACTGAGCATCTCCATATTATGCATGGATTCACTAGTAGCATCAAGTTAACATGGCAACATAATATAACAGGTTCAGACTTTGCAGAAAACACTAAGTCACAGAAATCAGCAACTACAAGTACTCTACTTTTGATGCTTGTGTTAATCACCACAGAGCACATACAAATACGTGGATTGCACCACTGTAAAGATGGCATGAAGATGCTCCTAAAACATGTTCACATGATGCTCAAAAGATAAACACAGAAAATAGTATGAAAGAGACAAATTAGCATGTTATGATAATTTCCAGCAGGTTATATCATTTAGCACTTTTGCAACGATGATTACGGCAAAAAGATGAGCAGTAACATGCAAGTAAACTACACCATCGTCTAGAGCAATCAGAGAGGAAAATTTTGACATATTGTACACCCAATCGGACAAACATGCACAAACTTATGAGCATCACAACAGGCCCAGATAATACTGCAGATTTGGGGACTTAGAAGAATTATACCCTTGCGAAATCAGGACAGAGTGGTGCGGGACGAAGAGATCCGAGGGCGGGGAGGCGTGTTTGGTTTGCTGAACGGCTGGATATGGTCCAGGACAATGCGGATCAGGCCGGCGTGAACTCCGGTGAGGCGGCGCGGCACCGGCACCATCCGGCGAGGTAGAGGAGCGGGGCGGCACGCGGTGTAGGCGATGGCACGGCGAGCGGCGCTGGTGAGGCGGCAAGCAGTCGGCGGCAGCGGCTGCGTGCTCCTACGAGCGGCTTGGCTGCAGTAGCGGTGGTGATGGTTAGGCGGCGCCGGCGAGCGAAGGAGGCAGTGGGCGACGCGGTGGAGCGGCGGGGCTCGGGCGCCTACGGGAGGCGGCGGCAGCGGAGCCGGGCCAGGAGGGCAGGCGATGGGCTCGCGGGCCTGCGTGGCGGAGGGAGAGCGATGGGGCGACGTGGCGCGACGGGATTGATCCGGGTCGTCGGCGGTGGACGTGTCTGGCGCGGCGTTGAGGGGGAAGGCTATGGTTTGATCCGGAATTAGGAGGGGTGGTTGTTTATATAGGCATAGGGAGCTAGGATAGGGCTATGGAGGTGCGATTTTCGCCAACGCGGTCGTGATCCAATGGCGAAGAGCATGGAGGGGGTTTAGATGGGATATTGGGCTGTTGTGGAGAGGTGTTGGGCTGCAAAGAGAGAGGGGTCCATCGTGTGACACCCTCGATTTGACCATTCACTAATCATACACGCAAATGTGTACGATCAAGATCAAGGACTCACAGGAAGATATCACAACACAACTCTAGACACAAATTAAAATAATACAAGCTTTATATTACCAGCCAGGGGCCTCGATGGCTCGAATACATAAGCTCGAATACACAAGAGTCAGCGGAAGCTCAATATCTGAGTATAGATATAAGTTAAACAAGTTTGCCTTAAGAAGGCTAGCACAAAAAGCATCTATGATCGAAAAGGCAAGGCCTCCTACCTGGGAGCCTCCTAACTACTCCAAGTCATCAGCGGTCGTCACGTAGTAGTAGTCATCCTCGGGGTAGTAGTAATCATCAGTGGTGTCATCTCGCTCCTGGGATCCGTGAACTGGTCGCAACAATCGGGTATGGGGGAAAAAGAGGTAGCAAAGCAACCGTGAGTACTCATCCAAAGTACTCGCAAGACTTACATCAGATCTAAACTAAGTATGCATCTGTATCAAAGGAAAAGGGTTGTATCTGTGGACTGAACTGCAGAATGCCAGAAGAGAAGGGGAAAGCCTGGCATATCGAAGACTAGCATCTTCAAGCATCTTGCATCATTTAGAAGAGTACAGATCAACATAATGTAAAGTAGTAGTAGTGTTATCAACCTCGGCCAGAGATCCTTTCTCGACTCCCTGCGAGAAAGCAATCCCAGAGCTATACTATCCATTTCTCTTGTCCATTTCTCATCACAATCCATTTCTCATAACCATTTCTCATCTCAAGTAACCAATTCTAGTTGTATCGATCGGGATACAACTCCAAGTGTCCGTTACCGTAGGACAGGCTATCGATAGATGTTTTCTTCCCTACAGGGGTGCACCAACTTACCCACCATGCTCGGTTAACTCCGGCCGGACACACTTTCCTGGGTCATGCCCGGCCTCGGCCAAACAATACGCCGCAACCCGACCTAGGCTTAATAGAGAGGTCAGCAAGCCGGACTAAGACTATGCCCCAGGGGTCATGGGCCATCTCCTCGGGAACTCCTGTATGTTGCGTATGCGGCCGGTGAGCAGACCTAGCTACCTCCTTAAACAAGGCAGGAGCTTACGCAGTCCAACCCGGCGTGCGCCGCTCAGTCGCTGGCGTCGATTAAGCTTCGGCTGATGCATACAACGCAGAACGCCCATACAATGCCCACGTGATGGTTAGTGCTATCAGGCCAGAGGCCCCTCGAATCAAATATCCAAATCGTAGTGGATTAGGAGCACGTAGTAACGAGCAGAGACTCACGAAATATGTGACCCCGTCGCCCCGTCTCGAGTACTTGCGGCAAGGGCTAAGAATACCTGGCCACGCCTTGTAAGTATCTCGCAGGCACCTTCGAGGTCAACCCGACTCCACATCACTCGCTATTAAGCTCGCGCGAGTACCCCTCAGGGCCGACCCGTCTTTAGTAACATGTTTCAGTTTAAAGTCATAGTAACCATAGTAACTGTGTGTCTAGCACCAAGGGGAAAACCTGAGGAATCATCCCCGGTGAATCCCACTCGATGTTATCATCAAGGTGAACTTAAGAGGAATCCACCCTCGAGGTTCACATTTGATGGGTTGCACGACAGAGCCGTAACGGAAGTGGTTAAGGAGGAAATCACCCTCGATGACCTCGACCATACAGCTACAGTACAGAGATCTCAACAGGAGTGATGTGAGAGGTTCCACCCTTGGCACTCGATGGTAACTCTGCAGAGTCATACAAGTAGGGGGTGATGTGCGGTGTCGGGGCCTGGACGTCGATCACGTTGATCGAGTCATCGAACATAAAGCGAGGCAACTAGGACAAGGTGGGGTCACTGATGGATCTCTAACCAACCTATACTAAGCAGTTTAGGATAAGCAGGTAAGGTATAAAAGCAGGTAACAATAACAGGCTATGCATCAGAGTAGGATCATACAGAAAGCAGTAGCAGTTCTAATGCAAGCATGAGAGGGAAAGAAATGGGCGATATCGGAATGCTCAAGGAGGGTTTGCTTGCCTGGAAGCTCTGCTGAAAAAGAAGAAGTATCGTCAACATAGTTGATCACAGGGGCGGCATCGGCCTCGGGGTCTACCGGAGAGAAGAGGGGGAAGCATTACATGACGATAGGCAGAGCTGGGGTTGTCCTAACGTAGTACTACACATTGCAGATGGAGAGGGAAAACATTCGGAGAGGTTTTTCCAGCGTTTAGCTTTTTCTGGAAAGACGAAAGAGAGGGATAAGTTCCATGTTTAGCATGCTAGGGGCATGTGACAGATGAACAAACCGCATATTCATATTTTCTATTAATTTTATAAGAATTAAACATTTTCTGGAATTAAATCTAATTAATTAAAAAAAAGCGAAAAGGCTAGGTGCACCCAGTGCAGTGCACCAGAGATGCACTAGAGTGACTGACCAGTGGGTCCAGTCAACTGCTTATTCAGCAGTTGACTGGTCCACGGTTGACCAGTCAACTGGTCCGTTGGGACCCGCGTGTCAGCGACCCAAGGCCTAAATACTTTTTTTATTAAAACTAACAGGTTTTAGTTAGTGGCCTGGGGCCCAGTTGTCAGTGGGGGGGTTAGGGGATTCAGTGGGGGTTTTATCCCCTGATTAACCGAGGCAGGGGGCGGCTGGGCTCGCGTGCTCGTAGCGCCGGCGGCCAGGCCAGAGGGCAGTGGCGGACATCGGTCGGCGCAGGGGCGGGGCAGGAGCGGGCGGATGTGGTGCAGCAAGAGGCAGCAACGGCATCGCGGGGCAATGGCGAGTGACGGGTGTAGGAGGTGAGCGTTTGCAGGGCGCAGCAGGGATGAGCAGCGCCAGCAGCAAGCGGGCGCGCGGGCTAGGCGCGGGGCTGGTGCACGGTGAGGCGGGCGAGGACGGGCGGAGCGGGGGTGCGAGAGGGCAACGGTAGGTGGAGCTGGCTGCAGCTGCCGCCGGCGGTGGGCGGCGGAGCAGCACGACAGGGCTGCTGCGGCTGTGGGGGCACCAGGCGCAGCGTGGGACGGCGACGACAGCGGCAGCCACGCGAGTGACCAGAGGCGGGTGCACGCATGTGGGCGCGGGGCACGGCCGGCAAGGGTGGTGAGCGCACGCGGGAGCAGAGCTCCGGACGCGGTGACGGCGAACGTGGGAAGGCAGCAGGAGGCACCGAGCAGATGCGCGCGAGGATGTGCGGGGCCAGGGGCACGCATGGTGCAGCCACGTCCTGAGGAGCTCACTGTGAAGCGGGCTGGCCCTGGTCGAGCTCGGCTATGTCGAGCTCGCGGCCATGGTGGCGACCAGGGCTCGGTCTTGTGGGTGGCGGTGCTACGAGCGGGGAAATGAAGGGGGCGGGAGTGGGGTTCGAATGCGGGCTCACCGCATAGGCACAAGGAGGCCCCATGATTTCTTAGGAGCAGCAGAAGGCGGCAGGTTCGATGACGGACGACGCTGACGGAGATGACGACGAGGGAGGCGGCATCCGACGAGGAAGTAGGGTCAGGGGCGCCATAGTGGTGCTCCTCGGCTCGGCTCATAGTCGAAGGCGACGAGGCGGAGGGAGGCGAAGGCCCTGGCATGGTCCTAGGTGACGGGGACGGCGGAGAGCTCGTCGGCATCGGCGGTCATGGCGGCGGTGCGGTGGCACGGTGGATCTGTAGAGCGAAAGCGGCGCGAGGAGGGGGAATGGATGGGGACGCCAGGGGGCATGGAGAGAGGCGATCGAGGAGTCGGGGCGTAGTGGCCTTATCCTCTCGCGGGGTTCATCGCCGGTGAAGTGGTGCGGTGGCGGCCAGCCTCCTATAGCGACAGGTTCGGGGGAACAGAGAACCGACCGAGGAGGGGGAGTGAGCTGGCCAGTTGGAGTGGGCCGAGGCCCCATGGGAGGCCAGCGGCTCTTTTCTCTCTCTCCCCTCTACTTTTCCCTATTAATTTCTTTCCTGTAAAAACCAGAGAAGGAAAATGATTTATCTAGGGACCCTAATGATTTAGGAAAAATGTGAGACTGGATCATAAAAGTCCAGTGCATTTTTAGGCACCGTCACAATTATTTTTGCGAGAGGTTTAGATTCATTTGGAATTTTCATAAATGAATTTGCATTTTAAATTGCTGGAATGGCACTGTTATAAATGTTAGTGTCCATTTTAGCATAGGAGTGATGTTGTTTTTATTTACATCAAATTGTATTGGAATATTTGCTAAATGACGAACATTTTTCCAGTAACTTTTGTGCAACTTCAAGTTTCACTTATGATTTGAATTTGAATTCAGATGGGAGTTGAAAAGAGATATTGAACAAAAGTGATTAAGCATTCTTTAGCCAAAAGATTAGGCTTAATCACAGAGGGTTACTATAGCATGACACTGGGGGGTGTTACAAATCTCCTCCACTACAAGAAATCTCGTCCCGTGATTTAAGTGGAGAAGTAAAGAGTAACTTCAGGAGAGCTGACCCTTATAGGGTTAATTATCTGATGAACAATTCAGGGAATGAGGTAGAAGTATCTCTCGAGTTGAAACTTAATAAAACATTGAGAGCAAAGTATGAAGGTACAATAGGAAGTTTCAAGAGGATGGACAAACGATTGATACCTGAACCGAGTGTGAGAAAGGGGTTCAGAGCATCAGGAATAGATCATCTCTCGAAGGGTGGCTTCTGATAACACACACAGCCAAGAGCATAAGATACTTCGGCTTCCAGGATGTATAGGAGAGTCAAGTTTCGATCCTGTGGAACTATGGGTTATGGGCCCACCATGTGGGTTAAAATAGAAGGAGCGATGACATCTTGCACGGTCATGATAGCAAGGCATGTCAGAGGGTAGCCTGTTAGTTATATCGGCAACAACATCGATACCAAGGGCGAGGGACGAAGAGAACCATTCTCCTGCTCGTTAAACGAGGCAGCCCATTAGGCAAAGTTCTCGTCCATCGGTGGCTACCAGAATGTCATCAACAATAGTAACAAGGTCTTACTGACAGAATGATTCAACGAGGTGTTTACATAAGCAGGGAAATATTACTGTTTATATAATATAGATCACAATAAGGTTTAAACAAACCAATGGAAAGGAAAATTTAATTGTCAGATTAAACAGAAAAATGGAAAGGAAAATGTGTTCAAACACATATCTCAGGGGTATATCCTTCCCAAGGACAAGCAGAGCATGATATCCATGACAAGGTAGAAGTATAACACCATTTATGTAAGGGGAAAGAAATTTCATGACATTACCCATACAACAGTGTTTGGATAATTGATAAAGAAAAAATAGTATCGTGCTTCAAATGTTCTTATTGGACGTCGGATTACCACAAACATGCTTTGAGGTAGCATTAACATGGTTATAAGCAAAGCAGACTTTAGATACACCAAGGATCCATCGGAAACAACTTAGAAAATAAGTCATACAATTTTAGCAGGGAAAAGATGAGGGTGTAGCCGATGGGCTCAGCCACAATCCATCGACATGCCAAAAAGGATGTATTTCCAAAATTATATGAACAAGTTTGTGTTGGGGAAGGCAAGAATGTTGTGTAAATCATCGATGGGGAGGATTGTATTTCTCACCTTGAATTCAATTGATATCCTGGGAAAGCTCAGAATGTTGATGATGATCACGACACATTTGTCGAGAGATTTCATGAAGATGTCACCGAGCAGAAAAGGAAGGAAGAAGTGAAAGGCTATGAGAACCACAGATTCGACACAATATCAAAGTCAAGCTTATTGTTCGAGCTGAAATGATAAGATGAGGAAGATCGATGCAAGCTTAGCTCCTCGTCAGAAGTTGCTCCGGGCATAACGACCGAGTAGCACAGTTAAAAGGTTGACATGATAAAAATATAGCCGATCAGGCTAGGAATGATGTGGTGGGGTATAAAGCTTCCCTGTATCAAGTACTAGGTGTAATGCTAGAAGGTAAATCAGAGTCGAGGTTGGACGGGGGAATGATTTGCAGAGGATAAGTAATTTTAACTTACCAAGTAAATGGGATCGAGGAGGAAATATGGTCGGGGCCATAACTACAAGGGATCCAATTTACGATACCGGAAGAATATTCAAATGATTAAATATCCTTGCAAGAAGCTTTCATGATAAGTCCCACACCATGTCCGTGGGCATGAACACAAGGTTCAGGGTCGACTCCCACTCCTACAATGCATAACCTTTCATTTTACTTCTCGCTCTTGATAAAGCTGTAGTATTGAATTTTTATCTGACGAAAAGCCAGTAGAGTATAACCGGCATAACTTTGGAGTTCACACAGATTAGGGAAGGCATAGGTTCAACCCAATGAGGCATCTTAGGAACATATATCATAAATTTCGAGAATAAATAACACAAGCTCGGTAGTAGAGCATGCTTGAGAAAGCGGAGGATACAATTTACCAAAAGCATTATGTATCCGAGGAAAGGCTCACAAGCTTATTGAATATGAAGGACGTTGTCAGATACAATCCGAAAAAGGGGTCTGGTGGTCCACAAGGGATCTGATGTGAGCATCAATATTCAACTAGAGGAAGAAAGAATGCAAGGAGATCAGATTATAGAAACAACTGACTAACTCAAAGCTCAATTGCAAAGGAATTATGAATTCCAAGACAAGGGATCAAAAGCAATGCTCTGATTAGGGATGGATAGGTAGAATAGCCTTAGGGGTACAACCGATGGAGATTTGGTTGGTCAAGATTCAGCACATGTTAAAATGACGTCTGAGCTGGAAGGATGAATTCTAGGATCTGATTGAGGATTGTGAGCATTCGCAACATATTGCATCAACGGACTCAAAATGATAATGACAAAGGCTGACAATAAGATTACTAGACTTATGGTATTAACCATAATGCAAGTAAGCAAGAAATTCAAGAACAATAGGCTATTGAGGATTTTCACAAGAACGAATGGTATTACAAAGACTTTTGTGAAGTACATGGATCAACTGAGGATGAGCGGATAATCGATAGGTGCACAAAGTTATCCGTTGGGGTATTCAGATGACAAGGAACTGCAAGGCAGTAAGCTCAAAGGATTCTCGGAAAAAGGAGAGCAGTTCAGGACATCTTGTAATAACAAGATCAATGGGATAGAAGGTAAGATTGGTAAGTGTGTGTAGTTATCCATAAGGATATTTCGATGGTAGGGAATTGCAAAGGCAACATGCACAAAGTCTCAAGAGAATATTGTAGAGTATCTTCGGAATCTTCTGATGCAGCAGGTGATTATCTGAAATAAGGGGCTCTCCGGGCGGATGTGATCACGAGATCCTAATGTTCGAGTTAGTAAAATCATTTAACCCAAAAAGAAGAGAGATCAGAGTCCCAGAGTATAGACGAGGAATAAAAGATTGTAATATCACTCAATGGCGATGTGGGCCCATGGGCCGCACAGCCATGTTAGTAAAATAGTTTTCATCGACTAGACTCAACTTTGGCCAAAGAGTGTGGAAGGGGGATTCCTACAAGCAGTTGGCTCTGATACCAACTTGTGACGCCCTCGATTTAACCTTACACTAATCATACACGCAAATGTGTACGATCAAGATCAAGGACTCACGGGAAGATATCACAACACAACTCTAGACACAAATTAAAAAAATACAAGCTTTATATTACCAGCCAGGGGCCTCGAGGGCTCGAATACATAAGCTCGAATACACAAGAGTCAGCAGAAGCATCAATATCTGAGTACAGACATAAGTTAAACAAGTTTTCCTTAAGAAGGCTAGCACAAAAAGCATCTACGATCGAAAAGGCAAGGCCTCCTGCCTGGGAGCCTCCTAACTACTCCAAGTCGTCAGCGGCTGTCACGTAGTAGTAGGCATCCTCGGTGTAGTAGTAATCATCAGTGGTGTCGTCTGGCTCCTGGGATCCGTCAACTGGTCGCAACAATCGGGTATGGGGGAAAAAGAGGTACCAAAGCAACCGTGAGTACTCATCCAAAGTACTCGCAAGACTTACATCAGATCTAAACTAAGTGCATCTATATCAAAGGAAAAGGGTTGTATCTGTGGACTAAACTGCAGAATGCCAGAAGAGAAGGGGAAAGCCTAGCCTATCGAAGACTAGAATCTTCAAGCATCTTACAGCATTTAGAAGAGTACAGATCAACATAATGTAAAGTCGTAGTAGTGTTATCAACCTCGGCCAGAGATCCTTTCTTGACTCCCTGCGAGAAAGCAATCCTAGAGCCATACTATCCATTTCTCATGTCCATTTCTCATCACAATCCATTTCTCATAACCATTTCTCATCTCAAGTAACCAATTCTAGTTGTATCGATCGAGATACAACTCCAAGTGTCTGTTACGATAGGACAGGCTATCGATAGATGTTTACTTCCCTGCAAGGGTGCACCAACTTAGCCACCACGCTCGGTTAACTCCGGCCGGACACACTTTCCTGGGTCATGCCCGGCCTCGGCCAAACAATACGCCGCAACCTGACCTAGGCATAATAGAGAGGTCAGCACGCCGGACTAAGCCTATGCCCCAGGGGTCATGGGCCATCTCCCCGGGAACTCCTGCACGTTGCGTACGCGGCCGGTGAGCAGACCTAGCTACCTCCTTAAACAAGGCAGGAGCTTACGCAGTCCAACCTGGCGCGCGCTGCTCAGTCGCTGACGTCGATTAAGCTTCGGCTGATGCATACGACACAGAACGCCCATACAATGCCCACGTGATGGTTAGTGCTATCAGGCCAGAGGCCCCTCGGATCAAATATCCAAATCATAGTGGATTAGGAACACGCGGTAATGAGCTGAGACTCACGAAAGATGTGACCCCGTTGCCCCGTCTCGAGTACTTGCGGCAAGGGCTAAGAATGCTCGTCCACGCCTCGTAAGTATCTCATTGGCACCTTCCAGGTCAACCCGACTCCACATCACTCGCTATTAAGCTCGCGCGGGTACCCCTCAGGGCCGACCCGTCTTTAGTAACATGGTTCAGTTTAAAGTCATAGTAACCATAGTAACTGTGTGTCTAACACCAAGGGGGAAACCTGAGGAATCACCCCTGGTGAATCCCACTCGATGTTATCATCAAGGTGAACATAAGAGGAATCCACCCTCGAGGTTTACATTTGATGGGTTGCACGACAGAGCCGTAACGGAAGTGGTTAAGGAGGAAATCACCCTCGATGACCTCGACCGTACAGCTACACTACAGAGATCTCATCAGGAGTGATGTAACAGGTTCCACCCTCGGCACTCGATGGTAACTCTGCAGAGTCGTACAACTAGGGGGTGATGTGTGGTGTCGGGGCCTGGACGTTGATCACATTGATCGAGTTATCGAACATAAAGCGAGGCAACTGAGACAAGGTGGGGTCACTGATGGATCTCTAACCAACCTAGACTAAGCAGTTTAGGATAAGCAGGTAAGGTATAAAAGCAGGTAACAACAACAAGCTATGCATCAGAGTAGGATCATACAGAAAGCAGTAGTAGTTCTAATGCAAGCATGAGAGGGAAAGAAATGGGCGATATCGGAATACTCGAGGAGGGTTTGCTTGCCTGGAAGCTCTGCTGAAAAAGAAGAAGTGTCGTCGACGTAGTCGATCACAGGGGCGGCATCGGTCTCGGGGTCTACCGGAGAGAAGAGGGGGAAGAAACAGTAAATACAAAGCAAATAGATGCATCACTAAGCATTACATGATGATAGGCAGAGCTAGGGTTGTCCTAACGTAGTACTACACGTTGCAGACGTAGAGGGAAAACATCCGGAGAGGTTATCCCGGTGTTTAGCATTTTCCGGACAAATGAAAGAGAGGGATAAGTTCCATTTTCACCATGCTAAGGGCATGTGACAGATGAATGGACCGCATATTCGGATTCGTTGGATTTTTCTAAGCAACTTTCATGTAGAAAACATTTTCATTCGAGTTATGGTTTATTTTCTATTAATTTTATAAGAATTAAATATTTTCTGGAATTCAATCGAATTAATTACAAAAAGTGAAAAGGCTAGGTGCACCTAGTGTAGTGCACCAGAGTGACTGACCAGTGGGTCCAGTCAACTGCTTACTCAGCAGTTGACTGGTCCACGATTGACCAGTCAGCTGGTCCAGTGGGACCCGCGTGTTAGCGACCCATGGCCTAAATAAAAAATTTTATTAAAACTAACAGGTTTTAGTTAGTGGCCTGGGGCCCAGTTGTCAGTGGGGGGGTAGGGGATTCAGCGGGGGTTTTATCCCCTGATTAACCAAGGCAGGGGGCGGCTAGGCTCGCGCGCTCGTAGCACCGACGTCCAGGCCAGAGGGCAGTGGCGGGCGTCGGCCGGTGCCGGGACGGGGCAGGCGTGGGCGGAGGTGGTGCAGCAAGAGGCAGCGGCGGCATCACGGGGCAACGGCGAGCGACGGTGCAGGAGGCGAGCATTTGCAGGGCTCAGCGGGGACAAGCAATGCCATTAGCAAGCGGGCGCGCGGGGCTGGCGCACGACGAGGCGGGCGAGGCCGGGCGGAGCGGGGGCGCGCGAGGGCAACGGTAGGTGGAGCTGGCTGCAGTTGCCGTAGACGGTGGGCGGCGGAGCAGCATGACAGGGCTGCTGCGGCTATGGGGGCACCAGGCGCAGCATGGGATGGCGACGGCAGCGGCAGCCACGCCAGCGACTAGAGGCGGGTGCATGCGTGTGGGCGCAGGGCACGGCCGGCGAGGGTGGTGAGCACACGCGGGAAGGCAGCGGGAGGCCCTGAGCGGACGCGCGCGAGGATGTGCGGGGCCAGGGGCACGCGCGGAGCGGCCGCGTCCTGAGGAGATCACAGTGAAGCGGGCTAGCCCTGGCCGAGCTCGGCTACGTCGAGCTCGCGGCCATGGTGGTGACCAGGGCTCGGTCTTGTGGGCGGCGGTGCTACGAGCGGGGAAATAAAGGGGGAAGGAGGGAGTTCGAATGTGGGCGCACCGCGTAGGCACAAGGAGGCCCCGTGATTTCTTAGGAGCAGCAGAAGGCGGCAGGTTCGATGACGGACGACGGTGACGAAGACGACGACGAGGGAGGCGGCGTCCGACGAGGAAGTAGGGTTGGGGGCACCGTAGTGGTGCTCCTCGGCATGGCTCGTAGTCGAAGGCGATGAGGCGGAGGGAGGCGAAGGCCCTGGCACGGTCCTAGGTGATAGGGACGGCGGAGAGCTCGTCGGCGTCGGCGGTCATGGTGGCGGTGCGGTGGCTCGGTGGATATGGAGATCGAGAGCAGCGCGAG
Source organism: Triticum aestivum (assembly GCF_018294505.1). Lineage (NCBI taxonomy): Eukaryota > Viridiplantae > Streptophyta > Magnoliopsida > Poales > Poaceae > Triticum > Triticum aestivum. The sequence goes on from NC_057809.1 coordinate 392,905,841, forward strand.
GAGGGGGAATGGACGGGGATGCCAGGGGGAGTGGAGAGAGGGGGTCGAGGAGTTGGGGCATGGCGGCCTTATCCTCTCACGGGGTTCATCGCCGGCGAGGTGGTTCGGCGGCGGCCAGCCTCCTATAGCGACGGGTCGGGGAACAGAGAACCGGCCGGGGAGGGGGAGTGGGCTGGACAGCTGGAGTGGGCCGAGGCCCCATGGGAGGCCAGCGGCTCTTTCCTCTCTCTCTCTCTCCCCTCTACTTTTCCCTCTTAATTTCTTTTCTGTAAAAACCAAAGAAGGAAAATGATTTATCTAGGGACCCTAATGATTTAGGAAATATGTGAGACTGGATCATAAAAGTCTAGTGCATTTTTAGGCACTGTCACAATTATTTTTGGGAGAGGTTTAGATTCATTTGGAATTTTCATAAATGAATTTGCATTTTAAATTGCTGGAATGGCACTGTTATAAGTGTTAGTGTCCATTTTAGCATAGGAGTGATGTTGTCTTTATTGACATCAAATTGTATTGGAATATTTGCTAAATGATGAACATTTTTCCAGAAACTTTTGTGCAACTTCAAGTTTCACTTATGATTTGAATTTAAATTCAGATGGGAGTTGAAAAGAGATATTGAACAAAAGTGATTAAGCATTCTTAGCCAAAAGATTAGGCTTAATCACAGAGGGTTACTATAGCATGACACTAGGGGTGTTACAGTCGGATAACGCGGTTAATCGTTGGGGCATCAAAGGACCTCCAAATGGAACGAAATTTGACAGGCGGTCTACCGGTGATGTACCAAGGACACTCGAGAAATCTCGGCCCATTCCGAGAACGTTTTTCTCCCGCTCACGAAATGAGATCTGGAACATGCGGCGGGTGCATGTGGGTTGTCGGATTACGAAATGAACAATGGAAAAAATAGGGAGACCCGAACGGATGCAAGTTTGAAAAAAACATGAGGATGCAATGCACATGATGACATGGCAAAATGCTACACGCAAGCAAATGACATGGCAACAACGGTGAATAACTGGAAGACACCTGGCGCATCGGACTCGGGGCATCACAGCTCTCCTCCACTAAAAGAAGATCTCGTCCCGAGATATTACGAGCGAGACGGAAGAAAAGAGGATGAGGTGAAATAAGAACACAAGAGAGAAGATTAACAAAGTCGAGAGCACTCGGGTAGAAAAGAGGAACGACTATTACGACAAGAATCAAAAGCTAAAGGAACAAGATAGACTCTGAAACCACTCCGGTTAGACCAAGATAGATAAGGAATAAGAACGAAAGAATTCGAACAACACTCCGGTTGAAAACAAAGGCAAGACTTGGTAATATGGAAGGAACTTGAAAAGAGTACACAACAATCCGGTTAACTGGATAAGGATGGAAAATAACATGATCTTGGCAGAACGAGTGGTTGGTCGAAGCGAGCAACATCACAATGCCTTCGGAACAAAAGAATAGAAGTTGGACTGTTGGAAAGAAAAGAATTGAGAAGAAAATGACATCTTCTACCACAATTCAATTTGAAAAGCATCCTTACAAAGATGGATTGAACGGTGTTGTTGGAAAATCAACAACGAAAAGAATAAGCTTGTTGTGGGCTTATGGAAAAACATCTCAAAACTTGAGGTGAAATTATGCCACAACCAAATGCTTGAATAGCTGAGAAGAACGAAGAAATGCAAAACTCCACTTCAAAAGAATAAAGAGAATTAATTGCACTTCGAGATGCAAGAACAAAAGACACTTGCGCTCCTCCAACAAGAATCTTGATGAAAACTTGAAGAATGAATTAAATCCTTAACGAACCACCGTGAATAACTCTGGTAATGAAAGGATGATGAGATAGAATTGAAGGCTGAAAGAATAAGATTAGAGCCTTGTAGTGATTTAGATGGAGGTTCCGACGAGATGGCCGAGGAAACTTCAAAGTTCGGAAAAAAAGGAAAAGATGAAAACGCTTTGAACCGAGAATGTGATATGATGAACAAACTCTGAAAAGAAGAGATTAATCAACTTGATGAAAGAAGAATAAGAATTATGTTATGCTTATCCTCCACCAATTAAATTGATGAGAAGCAATGGATTTCATACTACTTATTCACATTGGAAAAAATGATTGAAGAGATATAGTGCGAACTTGGGAAGGTCTTCAACGAAACACCATAAGAAATGAAAATGAACAAAGAAAGGAGAATGAATCGCCGGGAAGACTTAAAAGAACAAATATACTTGAGGGAATTTAGATACAAGAGAATGAAGAGATCACGAACTGATTAAGCAAGCTTGAATGAAGCACTGGAAGAATTTGAGAACGTGAAAAGAAGGTCATGACTGAAGAATTCTTCTGAAGTGACAGCCTTTGGAGAATCGAAAAGGAAAGAACTCAAGAAATGTTGCAGATGAGTATGAAATAATTCTCATGATCGAAACAATTATGAGGATGGCATGAAGCTAGAACCATGAATCTTCGAGAGAACGGACAAGATTTAGAGGAAAACTCTTCTTTGGTCTTCAATTGTTGAGAATGATAACGAGAATGGTGGTCAGTATAAAAGTTCACGTGGCCGAGATCACCGTCAGGCACATACACGGCTAAATTGGTATATGACTACCTCTGCTCGGAGCTAGCTCGTTCACCGATGGCTAAGTGCAACTGGAGGAGCTGGGCACTCCTCAAATGTAAGTTGTTTGTGTGGCTCGCCCTGTAGCACAGAATTTGGACGTCGGACAGGAGGGCAAGACATGGTTTACAGGATCAACCGTCAGCGTGTTACACATGCTTGCAAGCAGAAGACAATGTGGATCACATTTTGGCTAACTGCACGTATGCGCAGGAGGTTTGGCATAAGGAGTTTAATCTCATTGCGATTGAGGTGCAGGAGCTGGGGGGTCGGACGTGTTCAAAGACTGTTGGCTGACAGCGCGGAAGCGATTCAGAGGGCATGACCGCAGAGGTTTCGATACGTGGGTGACGACGGTGTCCTGGACTCTCTGGAAGCAAAGGAATGCTAGGGTTTTTAACAGGGTCAGTGAGCAGACAACCGCGAGTGAGCTACCTTTCAGGATTCTGGAAGAGATTACCGAGTGGAGGCAGGCTAGTGTAGGAGTAGGAGGCTTACAACGTTTTGTGAGGAGTTAGTCTAGGGTAGCCAGGTGTTGGAGTTGGGTGCATTGTACCCCGACCTTTGTGTTCGCACAACAGTCGACAATCATGTAATTATACCTCTCTCTTCTATAAAGCTAAGGTACGCCATTGGTGTACTCTCAAAAAGAAAATAGAATGATAACGAGGAACAACACCAAAATTGCTGAGATACTCCGGAAGAATTGAAGAGGAAATGTTGAACCAAAGATGAAAAGAATTTGAAAGGGGTCTTGGAGAAGGCATGTGACTGATGGAATCCATCCTTACGTCACATTTTGAAAAGAATTCGGGAATAACTCTGGGAAAATTAGAAGAGTTAGGTAAGATCCTGGGAAAGACCAGTGGGTTATGGGCCCACTCAAAATAAACACCGTTGAGAAGGATTGAAGAAGAGATGATGCACCAGAACAATTCAAAGACTTATGAGGTGACAACCTCGAAATAATTGAATGCAAACATGAATCTTCTGAGATGTCTTGAGCACTCTGGAAGGGTAAACTGGTGAAAGGAGAATGAGCAGGGGGAAACATTTTGAGTTAAGTAAAGGAATATGATCGATTCGAAAAGATAGAATTGAATGCATCGGAAAGGAAGAAGAGATGAACAATGATGAACTAGGCGAGAATTCACCAGTTGAGACAATTGAGGAAATACTGAAGAGGATCCACATGAATGAAATTAATGACCGAATAGAGGCTGAGACTCCGGGAAGAAAAGGGGTGGGAGGGCGGGTAAAACAAAGGCAACTTGGAACGGGGAACCGACAAATAACTTGAAGAGAAAAGCACCGATTGAAAATAATTGAGGAAAGAATGCAAAGGATTCGCATGAGTAGGATGGATACTCGATTACAGACTCCGGCTCCGAGAAGAGAAAAGGGTGGGCAGGTGGGAAAAAGAAAGACAACTTCGAGCGCCATTGTTTATCTTCGGACGGGGAAACAATGTCAATGAGAAAAAACTGAGGACTAGTCTTGCAAAAGACAAAGAGGGTCAAATCAACTCGAAGAGAAGTGCGCCGGATGAAAAGAAGATTGAGAACACAACGATCAAAAGAAGCCTGCATGATCCTAAAAAAATTGAAGGGGGAGAGGAGTAAGTCAAAACACCTACGTCAAGATTTCTCACCAGAGCGACAAAGGGGCTGAGGAGTAAAAAGAATTCCTACTCTCTGATATAACTAGACTCCGAAAAAGTTTTTCTTCTAGACTCGACAACGGCCAACTACGATCAATCAAGGGGGGCTCCTATGGTCGGTCGAGGCTCTGATACCAACTTTTCACGCCCAATAGGCGATCCTATCCGAGAGGAACTCAAAGGTCCCACCAAGGATAGAGCCGCATAATGAAGACGCTTTGCAAGGTGGATATCATTACATCGTACCATTACATAATAGATGGGGATACATACAGAGGGCATACAAAATGCCACAAGAATACATCAATACATCATACACGAGGACAACATCCGACTATGGATGAAACACAAATAGAAACTCAAACGACATCCACCTTGCTAGCCCAGGTTGCCGACCAGGAACCTAACCCTCAATCGGAGAAGTAGAAGAAGAACTACTAAACAAGTAAACATCACTCTCGTGTCATGATCACTGCATTACCTGCACCTGCAACTATTGTTGTAGTAAACTATGAGCCACGAGGACTCAGCAATCCCATTACCATGGGTATCAAGACTAGCAAAGCTTAATGGGTATGGAATGGATAAGTGGTGAGGTTGCAGCAGCACTAAGCATTGTAAGGTGGCTAACTTACGAGTACAAGAATAAGATGAGAAACTAGGCAATGGTCGCAAACTAGTAATGATCAAGAAGTGATCCTGAACTACTTACGTTCAAATATAACCCCATCGTGTTCATTTCTTGACTCACTCGAAAAGAGACAGTCACGATTACACACGCAGTTGGTGTATTTTACTTTGGATCTGGTGTCAAGTTCTCTACAACAGAATATTAAAAATTCTCATCTGCCACATAACCGCGAGCACGGCTCTCGGAAGTTTAAACCCCGCAGGGGTGTCCCAACTTAGCCCATGACAAGCTCAGGATCCACGGAGAAAATCCTCCATCGCGGGTCCCTCTGATCAGACTCGGAATCCCGGTGCACAAGGCATTTCGACAATGGTGAAACAAGTCCAGGTAGACCTCCTGATGTGCCGACACCTTGATAGTAGCTACGCGTATCTCGTCTCAGGCCACGATCAGATGGGTCAAGCTACGAGTAAAACCAGCCCCCGAGTTTCCCCAAGGTGGCCCCGTAGGCTGCCCGTTTGGGACCAACACCATCAGCGCTGCCCCCCATGTATTATGTTGAATGACGAACCTCGAGTAGTGCTAACTCCCTATGCGTCAAATTTATTATCATGTTTAGTTATTATGTGAGCAAATGGTAAAACCAATGTTGGATCTTGCTGGAAGAGTTTTATTCAAAGAGAACTATCAAGAGGGGCCCATAAACCCTCATCGTGTTAGGGACGCAAAATCAAGGAACATAACACCGGTATGACGAAAACTAAGGAGGCAAGAGTGGAACAAAACACTGAGCATAAGGCCAAGCCTTCCACCCTTTACCAAGTATATAGATGCATTAATTAAATAAGAGATATTGTGATATCCCAAGATATCCATGTCCCAACATGGAACAACCTGCAACAGCACCTGCAACTAGCAACGCTATAAGAGGGGCTGAGCAAAGTGGTAACATAGCCAAACAACGGTTTGCTAGGATGGTGGAAAAGGTTAGAGGCTAACATGGCAAATTGGGAGGCTTGCTAAACAAGTGCACTACAAGAAATTTGTCAACTTATGACCTTCTATCAGTGACCCTGGAAGAATAGGTCATAAATCTATGACCATTTTAGACCAATTGGTCAAAAGCTATTCGGGGGGCTCCAAACCCTAAACCATTGCGACCATTTTGGTCAGAAAGGTCGTAATTTCCTTAGACGAAATGGTCATAAAGCAGACAGCACTAGTCCGCTGCCTTATTTCTAGCAGATCATGACCAATATAGATGGTCATAACCTTGTAAATTGTGGTGGATTGGTATGACTTGGCACCACCTCATCAGTTTTGCCTATGTGTCATGTCTATGTGTCAATTTTTGCCCTAGGTTGTGAAGCAACCTATATTTCTGTCATTCCGAAAATTCCCAAAAAAATCTCATAAATTCTTTGGGTCATATCTTCGTCAAATATGTAAAAATACTTCCTTGCCTAGTTCAAAAATAATTCAACAATATTCATTTTCCTATTCTGTTCACAACATCACTTTATGAAGGAAGTGCTATTAATATATTCTTGATTGCCCTCGGAATTCTTGGGCACTCTTTCCTATCCAAATCATTGCCACATGACAAAATTCAGCTCCATTTGCCTAGCAAATCTTCCTCGTCAAATTTCCAAAGTTTTTGTCCACCTAGAAGCATTGTGAAGGAAGTACCTTTTTATATATCCAAATGACATGAAATTTATACAGTTCCTTCATATGCCCAAATTATCACCCTCCTCCAAATTACAGCTCAGTAAATTATCTCTGTGAGCCCAGGTTCAATTTATATTTTATGGCCAGATTGGCACATTGCAAAGCAAGTGTTATCTAGACCCCTCCTATAACCCTCAAACTCTTTGGTCACTCTTCCATACCCAAATCATTGCCACATGTTAATATTCAGCTCCATTTTCCTAGTAAATCTTTCTCAGGAAATTTCCAAAGTTTCTACCTCGAGAGAAGCCTTGTGAAGTAAGTACTAGCTAGGCTTACCCAAATGATCTTAAAATCTACCAAGGCATAACCATACCTATGTAACTTACCTACACCAAAATTGAGCTCATTTCATTCATCCAATTTCTCTCACTAGTTTTCCAAAGTTTCTGTCTGTAGAAGAGCATTGTGAAGGAAGTACCACTTCGGCATGTCCAAATGGTATCAATTTTCTACAGTGCCTTCCAATGCCCAAATAACCATCCTCCACCAAATTTCAGCTCAATCCATTCATTATTTTGAGCCCAGCTTCAACATTCATCTGTCCAGTGTGGTACTTTCAAAGCAAATACCACCTACGATCCTCCTTTTGATCTGAAAATTTGCGAACACATTCTTCTTAGTAGATTATCATCCTCAGCCAAAACTCACGCCCATTGGCCATGTGCATTTCTCGTACTACCAATCAAACACTTGGCTGCTAATTAATCTTTGAGCATAGGTCGGACTCCTAGTGAGATTCTTCTATTGTAATTTTCTTCCTAGCACCTACTTGGGGAGTGTCCAACCCGCTAGACATGCCTAGGCCTCCCAGAACGCATGTCAACACCAAGGTCACACGGTGACCACGCACCAGGCATGCGAGTTCACGCGCTTTGGAGTTGGGGCCCTGGGCCACCATCCAAACCTCGACGTATCGCCACCAAACCATGTATTTATGCTTAACTAGATACTTATGTAACTAGAAATCATTTTTTGAAAAAATAAAGAGGAAACAATAAGGCAGCTGCAGTTCAAATTTGACTCGCTTCCTACTGAATCGGCGGGAATTTGTCTTTTTCACCAGAGGTGGATCAAAACTTTTGACACCCAACCATTTTGTCAATTGTGCATTAAATATGGCCTAATATTTTAGAAAATTGATTTGGTCCAATTTTGCAACAAATATATGGTAGGTCCTTCACACAAAAAACTCATTTCGGGCACTCAGAAAATGGAAAATGAATTTTCCGTGCAAAGAAAATGAAAAACTCCCTTAGGCAACATTGTTTGGAATTCCAACATGCACCCTTGTGCACAATATGAGATCATTTGAACATAATATGCCATGAATGTGGCCATAAGATTGATCATTTCGCTTGAAAACCCTGAATCTTCACGCGTGATAGCTCATTTCTGAGAACACTTTTTTAAAATAATTGTCGTATTACAAGTTTATTATTTTTCCTGGAAACTTGGTCACATATAATGACACAATGCGAAGGTTTCCTAATTTTTTGAATTTTTTTGATTTTGTTATGCCCGTTTCAAAATGCAGTCAAAACGGCGGGCATGGCCGTTCCTAGCTAGTGGTTGAATCTTGGAATTTTTTTGGTGTTTCTCTGATTAAATAGATACTTATGTACCTAGAAATGATTTTTGGAAAAAATAAAGAGCAAACTCTGAGGCAGCTGCAGTTCAAATTTGACCCGCTTCCTACTGAATCGGCGGGAATTTGTCTTTTTCACTAGAGGTGGATCAAAACTTTTGACACCCAAACATTTTATTAATTGTGAATCAAATATGGCCTAGTATTTTAGAAAAATTATTTAGTCCAATTTTGCAACAAATATATGGTAGGTGCTTCATAAAAAGAACTCAATTCGGCCACTCAGAAAATGGAAAATGAATTTTCCGTGCAAAGAAAATGAAAACTCCCTTAGGGAACATTGTTTGACATTCCAATATGCACCCTTGTGCACAATATGAGATAATTTGGACAAACCATGCCATGAATGTGTCCATAAGATTGATCATTTGGCTTGAAAGCCATGAATCTTCACTAATGATAGCTCATTTCTGTGAACACCTTTTTAAAATAATTACCGTATTACAAGTTTATTATTTTTCCTGGAAACTTGGTCACATATAATGACACACTGCAAAGGTTTTCCCATTTTTTTTTTATTTTTTTTATGCCCGTTTCAAAATGCGGTCAAAACAACGGGAATGACCGTTCCTAGCTAGTGGTTGAATCTTGGAATTTTTTTGGCGTTTCTATGATTAAATAGATACTTTTGTACCTAGAAATGATTTTTGAAAAAAATAAATAGCAAACTATGAGGCAGCCGCAATTCAAATTTGACTCGCTTCTAGCTGAATCGACGGAAATTTGTCTTTTTCACTAGAGGTGGATCAAAACTTTTTACACCCAACCATTTGGTCAATTATGAATTAAATATGGGCTATTATTTTAGAAAAATTATTTGGTCCAATTTTGCAACAATTATTTGGTAGGTTCTTCACAAAAAAACCTCATTTGGGGCACTCGACAAATGGAAAATGATTTTTTGTCCAAAGAAAATGAAAATTTTCTTAGGCAACATTGTTTGCCATTCCAATATGCACCCTTTTGCACAATATGAGATCATTTGAACAAACTATGCCATGAATGTGGCCATAAGATTGATCATTTGGCTTGAAAGCCATTGATCTCCACACATGATAGCTCGTTTCTCAGAACACTTTTTAAAAAGAATTGTTGTATTACAAATTTATTATTTTTTCTGGTAACTTGGTCACATATCACGACACAATGCAAAGGTTTTCCAATTTTTTGATTTTTTTGAATTTTTTATGCCCGTTTCAAAATGGGGTCAAAACGGTGGGCATGACCGTTCCCAGATAGTGGTTGAATCTTGGATTATTGTTTTGATGTTTCTCTGATTAAATAGATACCTATGTACCTACAAATGATTTTTAAAAAAATAAAAAGCAAACTACGAGGTAGCTACAATTCAAATTTGACCCACTTCCAGCTGAATCGGCAGAAATTTGTCTTTTTCACGAGAGGTGGATTGAAACTTTTGACGCCCAAACATTTGGTCAATTGTGCACTAAATATATCCTGGTATTTTGTAAAATTGATTTGGTACAATTTTGCAACAAATATATGGTAGGTCCTTCACAAAAAAAACTCATTTTGGGCACTCGAAAAATGGAAAATAATTTTTCCGTCCAAAGAAAATGAAAATTTCCTTAGGCAACATTGTTTGCCATTCCAATATGCACCCTTGTGCACAATATGAGATCATTTGAACAAACTATGCCATGAATGTGACCATAAGATTGATCATTTGGCTTGAAAGTCATTGATCTCCACACATGATAGCTCGTTTCTGAGAACATTTTAAAAAAAATTGTCGTATTATAATTTTATTATTTTTCCTGGTAACCTGGTCACATATAATGACACAATGCGAAGGTTTTCCAATTTTTTTGTTTTTTGAATTTTTTATGCCCGTTTCAAAATGCGGTCGAAACGGCGGGCTTGACCGTTCCTAGCTAGTGGTTGAATCTTGAATTTTTTTTGGTGTTTCTCTGATTAAATAGATACTTTTGTACCTAGAAATGATTTTTTTAAATAACAAACTATGAGGCAGCCGCAGTTCAAATTTGACCCGCTTCCAGCTGAAACGGCGGAAATTTGTCTTTTTCACCAGAGGTGGATCAAAACTTTTGACACCCAACCAGTTGGTCAATTATACATTAAATATGGCCTAGTATTTTAGAAAATTTATTTGGTCCAGTTTTGCAACAAATATATGGCAGATCTTTCACAAAAAACCCTCATTTTGGGAACTCGAAAATTTATTTTTAGTCAACTACGACCAATTTAGATGGTCATAACATCGTACTGCATTCTGATTGGCTCATGGATGTAGCACGCGGATCGTGCATCAATCATCGTCGGATGCTACGGATCCAATGGTATTCCTCAACCCTTCCACACCAACCCCGAAACCCTAGATGGTCATTTTGCATCCCCCCCCCCCCGCCTCCTTTCTTTCCACATCCATCCATCCGTCGATCCCCTTCCAGATCCCCCCATATCCTCGTTGTCTCGCCCGATAGAGAGAGCCCGCCTCCTCCCTTCCAGACCCATCGCCGCCGCCACCTCCCTGTGGCGGAGCTCGCCGCCGTTCATGGCCTCCCCCACGCCCTCCTCCTCTCGCCCCTCCCTTTCCCTCACCAGAAGGGAGAGAAGAACCCGAGGGAGGGAGATCCAACGCGATCCAGCCTCGGTCTCTGCTGCGTCGGCCTCGTGCCTCGCCGGAGCATCTCCGCCGTCGGCCGAAGTCCCGCAGGTCGCCGTGTTCCCCCGCTCTTCTTCCCCCCTCTGTTTGTGTCTCCATTTTTTTCTCTCAAGTCTCAATCCCCTCTATACATCTCTATGCAAGGATGCCCGAGGTCCTCCGCTCTGACCCACACCCCGGTGGCCTTGCCGATGTCGTCGCCGAGGTGAGCCACAGCCTCGATGGAGGTCCGGCTTCCGGATCTGAGCCACAGACACCCACCCGTGGAGAAACGAAAAGATCTTCGTTTCGATTCGTTTTCATCTGCTTTAGCTCCCGCTTCGTCGTTCACCCCCGCATGCACGAGCAGCAGGAAGATGCAGTTCTTCGTCAAGACCTCACGGGGAAGACCATCACCCTCGAGGTCGAGAGCAGACCAAAATCCAGGTGCGCTGCCAGCCCCGCCGCCCTCCCCCTCCCGATCCTATACCTACTAATTGGTCTGGTTTGATTTTGCTAGGCCGATGTACCCAGTAGTCGATGTGTGCTACTCCTGTCCCGTACGGGGGGCATCTAGTTCTGCCATAGCTTTTTAGATGACGTGTTGTTTCTGCGCATGTTTGTTAGGATTCATCTTGCGCTGCATTTTTTCAGGCAGGCTATGTTCAGGTTTCTTGGCAGGGAAATTATCTGGTGAAGTTTGGATTGCTCGAATCAGGGCAAGCATGCTGGGACGTTTCTAGCAAACTCTATAGGGTTTCTTTTGTGGGGCTGCGCCTAAAGTTGTACCCAAGGGTTCACCCCCTTTTTTGTCGAGTTATACAAATCCGTTCTGGTGTGCAAAATTAGAACAACCAAGTAGTTCGTCCTTTTGAAGTTGAGACCCATGTAGTAGACGAGTTGTATACAAATTCTATCATTGTGTTGTATAGTGGGTATCTGATTCAGTAGCAAATTACGAAAAGGGATACATTCCATGCTTTATCGTAACACATGGATATCTCACGTGGTATCCTGTGCTAGTGCTGCTCCCTGTGATAGAGTAGAATGATACTTCGTGACAATTTCATTGATTTTATGTTCAATGTAGAAGTATTGATCTTTTTAGCACTGTCATGATTCTTGTGTCATCACATTTTGCTCAGAGTTATCTGCTCATGTCTTCTGATGCTGTCTCTGTAGGGTCATGAGGGAAGATATACCATATATGTTCATGCCTCGAGGGAGAAGCCAGAACATGTTAGTGGCTTATTTATTGGTCGAGATATACACAGTGACAAGGTAATGACAATGTAAATAATGCACAGTTTGAACGCTATTACAACAAGGCATGCACTGTTCATATGACGATCCATCGATCATTTTTTATATCATCATCTTATTAACGTGACAAATACTTACTCTTGTTCTTGCCCTTGCAGATCGAGGATATTGTCCGAGCGGCCAAGCGAGCCTGCTACAGTGCGTTGTCCATGGCGGCAACTACGTGATCGAAATTTCACTTTACTCTGCCCATGCTTTTTCCCGTCGCCCGCCCGGCCAGAAACGTGTGTATTCCATAATGGTATCCACAATTGCCCAAAACTCAAAGCGTGTTAAATTTTTGTAGGTGTGCCTTAAAAAATCTTGCAGAAAATTCAGGCCCCTGATATTTTGTGGCTCTTGTACAGTGTGAAATTCAGTAGATGAATCATTAACAAACTCAGCCAACATGAAGTTTGAATCAACACAGATGCTAGTGTTCTGCAATCATATATATATGTCTTTGAACTCGCAGACTGGAATATATATATGGGGTGTTTGTGACTGCTTGCATGAAAAGAATGTTACTAGTACATTTGTCATCAGTGGTGCTTTCGTCATTTTATAGTTTACTACATGTGTTAAATGACGAAAGTTCATGGCCGGTTCTCTAACTTGGAGGTGTTGTCTAGGCAAAAACAATAGTTAATTATGGCACCATACCTGGTGATCTGCTATAGCTATGCACTGATTCCATGGACAACATATGTCTTGTATGTTTATTGTACCACAGTTCTCAACATTTATTTTTTGATGTTCCTTGAGATAGCTAGTATTAACTGTTTGCTTGCTTCTGTACCATGCTATCTATGGGTTATTAGTATTGTTCATCCCCTCAAGCTATCCCCTCGAGCTATCTATAGGTATTTAATGTGCTTAGCTCTCCCCTCGAGCTAGGCAGCCCTAAATTACCAGCTTCTTGTGATGGTTTGCATGGTTAAAAGATGCATCTTGTGTGTATTACACTATTTTTCAGCCTAGTCTAGATTCAGAAGCTTAAATTATACCATTTATTCTGCCTACTTTTGATTATGTGAAGCATTAATTTTCTGCTTCATAATGTCAATGTTATCCATGTAAAGAAATAATTAACAATGTCAGAATCAGCAGCTTCCAGTTTAAAAGTAATAGGAACATATAGCTCTGTGCTACGAACTTAATTGATTTCTGTTGTGATTTGGTTGCAGGTGAGGAAGGTGGACATGCTCGACGGAGTCACCATCTTGAGGTCCGAGAAGGTCAAGAATGAGATCGTCCTTGATGGCGATGACATCAAACTTGTCTCCCACTCTGTCGCCCTCATCAACTAGGTGAATTAGACAGGACCCAAAACCTGTCTTTGTTCATGTGCATGCTGTGCTGCCTAATAATTTGGTTGATGTGATGCAAATGAGATTGTATCATGTTTTCTTATGCTCTTTGCGGAAACCAGTATGCTAGATGTGCTTAGAAGTCATTGCAATGTCTTCAGATGTTGGATGTCGAGTGTTCTTTGTTTGTGATGCATATATGGCTGCTTGTGCTGTTCAACATGATGCAAACAGGGCTACTTCTGCCGTTGTGCTGTTTTTGTTTGTGGTTTGCAACCTGCAGGGTTCAGACTGCTCCTTTGTGTTATCTTTTTGCCTTGTGATTGTTTCAAGTTTCAAAAGTGAGCAGTTTTGCATGGCTCAGGTTTTGACGCCTCTAAATTAGTAGTGCTAATTATTCCTAGGTCACAAGAGTCTGTAGCTTCTGAATTTAATTGTATGCATGCAACACTTAATGGGATTGTTGTGCAATTCGTACCGAGCATGCATCGACAGTAGGAGTGCTCAGTGCATGCATCAACAACTATCTATATGTTTGTTTTGGATTATTTTGGTTTGATTGCTGCACTTGTAAATGTATGGGTTGGCCTGGGTTTGGTTTGGATTACAAACTATTGCCAGGTTGTCATAATGTGCCTAATATTTTCAAATTTTATGGCACTGAATTGTACTTAGTTATCTGATTTACTCATGTTCATGCTACTTGTTAAGTGATTATCTTTATGTTCTTGCTACTAGTAGGATGGTCAATACATACTTGTTCTGTAACTTTAGATCTTTCCTGAAACTCTTGGTCCTTCATATCTAAATTTTACATGTACTGTAGAAGCTCTACTTTATGCTAATACCTGCTCGTGTAACATTTTGCATGGTATACTTCTAAATGGACAAGTACATGCGGCGTCCATCATCAATGATGATGCGGACTAGATGTTCAACTGCAGAACCATCCATCACATCAACACAAAGTCAGGTATGTTCTTGTCTTGTTGAACAGATAGGGGTGTGATGCTTGATGGCCTTATGCTTGATGCATGTATCATGTGACACACGCATTAGTAAACCTGAATTAACTTTGACATAGTTGCTTATTGATTGAATATGAGTAGTATTCCTTATACTCAAATGGAACTTTGATCTGCTGTAACTTTGAATGATTGTTTTTAAACCATGTCGTGTATGTGAAACATTCAATGCTTATTTGCTGCTAAGTTTGTCATATGTGCCAATTTAGTTCACAGTTTTGTTGAATAGGCCTATTCCAGATAAGTAGAATGATCTTGTTAAAATAATAATAAGTAGAATGATAAAATACTGGTGTGTCTTTAGTTTTTATTTTAAAAGTATATGTGTAATATTTCTTCTACCAGTGACATAATTTTTGTTCTCTTTTGAATCTCTAGATGTTTTGCAAAAGGAAGAAGCAATACTTGAAGAAGCAGATTACAATGTTTTCTCGTCGTGAAGCACTAGATAGGCTTGTTCTATTTATTTTTCCTGTTCTAGAGTATTCCAGCACTTGAATGCTTGACTACAACATGTTGTAGGTTGCTTGGATCTGTATAAAATAGATATGTGATGGTAATTTGTAGAATGTGTGTTCTGACATATTTCCATAATTCAGCTAATTTGTGGTAACTTGATTCATATTGTTATTCAAACTGGTTTGAAAATGTTCGTTAAATGGGCTGGAGTTGGACCTTAAAGAGGCCAAGGATCAAATTATATTCAACAAATATTTTGGGTAAAAAAGTAAAACGAAAATAAATGAATGTGGAAAGGCCAAGGCCCAGGAAAGAAAAACCTAGAAAACATTGGGCTGGACTCATTTGAGAACAAAGATAAAAAGGCTACAACGTTGGGCTTGGCCCATGAAGTCGACCAAAAATTGATAGGAAAAAAATTAGAAAGGCTAAATTAATGGGCTTGGCCCATCTAAAGCACCGAAATGGACCGGGCTGATTCTAAGTAATGACCTTTTCAATTGGTCCTAACTTTGCCATGTCAGATTGCCACGTCGGATCCGATGTGGCCTGGGAAGACAGCCAGTGACCAAAACAAAAGGTCATGGGTTCAACGACCTTCTGTTTTGGTCGTAAATGTCTATGACCTTCTCACAGAGAAGGTCGTTAATTTCAGTTTACGACCGCCAGCTTTTGACCTTCTGTTTTTGGTCATAAAAAGGTTAGAAATGAAAAACAATGGCCTTTCAGTGACCAATAGTCAAGGTCACAAGTTGACATATTTCTTGTAGTGGTGGTAGGTAGCACGACATAGCGATAGCATCGAGACAACTAGCATAGTGAAGATAGTAGTGAGATCCAAGGTAGCGGTCATCTTGCCTGAAATCCCGCTACGAAGAAGAACGAGTCAATGAAGAAGATGATCCCACGTAGTCGAACGAATCCTCACAATCGCAATGAAACAGGAACTATCTAGAAGCAGCACAACCGGAAAGAAGCAAACAACATAGTAAACACACAACACATAACATGGCATGATGCTCATCCAAGTATGATGCATGACAAGGCTACATGATCCTACTCATGGCAAGAGATGATGCATACAAGAACACCACATTCAAGCAAGTTTAAATGAGGCCGGAAACAACATGTAACAATCTCGGAAACTCCCCATATTCAAATTTCGAAATTGGTACAGATCTGAACAAAACATTAAGTTAAAGTTGTTAAACAGCAAGTTAAAGTGCACCAAGATGAGCTACGCATCTTTCTAGTCAAGTTACCTATAAAGTTTATTTAACTCGGAGCTACAGCCTAGAAGATATTAGCAAAAAGAGTTAAACATGGCATTGATGCAAAACCAAGCAAAACACAATCACAAACACTCCAAAACATGGATGCAACATGGCATGATGAAACTACATGCAAAACCAAGCAAGTTTCATGTAGAGCATGCTCCAAACGGAGCCACGGTTCAACACATACACTCAATACAAGTTTCAAATACAATCTGCCCAAAATAGCAACTAAGCACTTTGCAATCAAGGAAACAACATGCTACAAGAAACATATGGACACAAACTTGATATGCACTCAAAGTATAGATTGTATGCTTCAAATAACATCAAGGTTCAGGTTCATAGGCATCATGATTAATCCAATATGATCAATGCAAGAAGCAACTTTATAACACAGATTATGACTTGGTGGAAAACAGGGCATACATGTGAGCAGAAATAACATGTTGACATCTTGGAGGCATGAAACTATGATGCTATTTTGCAAGAACAAGGTAAACAAAAGCATGACATTAAATTATAGGTTAAACATCGCAAACCATGGTTACTAAGCATCTCCATATAACCCCTAGATCAATGGAAATCATCAAGACAACTAAGCAAGTCATAACAGATTCTCAGACTTTGTGAAAAACAGAGGAAGGCTGAAAACAGATTAACGATGCACCTTTGAGACAACAAAAGTATATGCTACAGGAACATTTCATGGTATCAAAGGGGATGGCAAGCATGTAGAGGTAGAGCACTACAAAACATGGTCACTGAGCTACTGCTAGAAACCACTAGAACATGCTCAAAACATCATGGCAATAATGCAAATGATAACAGATTCACACACAGTGGAATTTAGTGAACATGGCAGAAACAGCGACACGTAGACATGTGTGCAAGCTTGGTTAACTCAACATAAAGCATATCATAGCATGTGAATACAACCAACAGTAGGAAGGCATATTTATGCAGCTACTCATGGCAAGAACATGGTCATAGGATGCATAGAACACTAGCTATTCACATGGCAAAACTGAACTTACTGATAACAGGCTGATAGAAACATTATTTAGCAATTTTAGGGTATGGTAATGATAAGCTACAGCAGGACATAATTGCAAACAAGGGCATCGATGTATAGATCATAATATGAGCTACAAAACATCCTTATTGAGTATCTCCAGATTATGCATGGATTCATTAGTAGCACCAAGTTAACATGGCAACATAATATAGCAGGTTCAGACTTTGCAGAAAACACTAAGTCACTAAAATCAGGAACAGCAAGTACCCTACTTTTGATGCTTACGCTAATAACCATAGAGCACATAAAAATACGTGGATTGCACCACTATAAAGATGGCATGAATATGCTCCTAAAACATGTTCACATGATGCTCAAAAGATAAACACACAAAATACTATGAAAAAGACAAATTAGCATATTATGATAATTTCCAGCAGGTTATATCATTTAGCACTTTTGCATCGATGATTAGGGCAACAAGATGAGAAGTAACATGCAAGTAAACTACAGCATCGCCTAGAGTATTCAGAGAGGAACATTTCCACATATCATACACCCCAATTGGACGAACATGCACAAAGTTATGAGCATCACAACAGGCACACATAATACTGCAGATCTGGGGACTTAGAAGAATTACACCCTCACGAAATTGGGACGGAGTGGTGCAGGACGAAGAGATCCGAGGATGGGGAGGCGTGTTTGGTTCGCCGAACGGGTGGATCTGGTCCAAGTCGACGCGGATTAGGCTGCCGCGAACTCTGGCGAGGCGGCATGGCCCCGGTGACCGTCCGGTGAGGAGAGGAGCGGGGCGGCGCGTGTAGGCGACAGTGCGGCGAGCGGCGCTAGTAAGGCGGCGAGCAGTTGGCGGCGGTGGCTGCGCACTCTGTCGAGCAGCTCGGCTGCGTCTGCGGTGGCGATGGTGAGGCGGCAGGGTAGCGCCGGCGAGCAAAGGCGGTGGCGGGCGGCGCGGTGGACCGGCGGGGCTCGGGCGCCCACGGGAGGCGGTGGCGATGGAACCGGGCTGGGAGGGCCGGCGATGGGCTCACGGGCCCGCGTGGTGGAGGGAGAGCGGCGGGGCGATGTGGCGCGATGGGATTAGACCAGGCCGTCGGCGGCGGACGTGTCCGACGCGGCATGGAGGGGGAAGGCTAGGGTTTGATCTAGAATTAGGAGGGGGGTGTTGTTTATATAGGCATAGGGAGCTAGGAGAGGGCTATGGAGGTGCGGTTTTCGCCCACACGATTGTGATCCAACGACGAAGAGCATGGAGGGGGTTTAGATGGGCTATTGGGCTATTGTTGAGAGGTGTTGGGCTGCAAAGAGAGAGGGGTCCGGCGGATAACACAGTTAACCATTGGGGCATCAAACGACCTCCAAATGGAACGAAATTTGACAGGCGGTCTACCGGTGATGTACCAAGGCCACCCGAAAAATCCCGGCCCATTTTGAGAGCGTTTCTCTCCTGCTCATGAAACGAGATCTGAAAGGTGGGGTGGGTGCATGTGAGAGTGTCGGATTATGAAACGGACGACGGAGAAAACTAGGAGACCCGGACAGATGCAAGTTTGAAAAAAAACATGAGGATGCAATGCACATGGTGACATGGCAAAATACAACACGCAAGCAAATGACATGGCAATGACGATGAATAACTGGAAGATACCTGGCGCATCAGACTCGGGGCATCACACAATGTTTCCTAGTTTGACGTTTTTGATCCATTGCTTGGCGCTCTTGATTATTGAAGGCAACATGTCTTGGCATGGGGCTTGGCATGTTGATGTGTGCTTCAATGTCAACAATTGTTGCGGCTGTGGTTGCGACCGTGGCTATAATTATTTTCTGTTTGATGGTCTGCTTATTGGCTCTCCTTCTCTGCCCTTGCTGCTCGCGGTCTTCGACATAATGATGCTCCCATCTAGCTCCGCATCCGGCATCATTCACATGACCACCCGCCGGTGGATGCAACGGGTCCTTGTTGAGGGTCACATTGATCGACTAGTTAAGAGGAGTGTTCCACCTGTGCTTGGACCCTTGAGAGCTCTGAGGTTCCGCATGCTGTGTTGCTAGTTCTTCTTCAAGTCTTCAAGGTCATGAATTGAGATGCAAATGAGATTTTTGGATGGAGCAGTATATTTTTCGTAACTTGGTCTAGTGCCTTCAAGAGAGATGCCATCTAAGAGATACACATTTTGTCTCGGTGGAAGAACAAGTAGGCATGTTTTTATATGTCATTTCAAAGAATGCAACCAATCATACACTCCAAGGGCAATTTCAGCATAGTGGTGAGACCATTAGTCGCTATTTCAGTATTGTTTTGTACACCCTCATGATATTCGTCTCAAAGTGTAATACAGTTGCCTCCAATTAACGTTCCTTTCAAAGTTGCGAGCAATACAAATTTTATGCCATATTTCAAGGTATCATTCACATTTTAGCCCTTCAATGTTATAGCCAAATACAAATACATAGTTTTCATTGTATCTAATTTTGTTGTAGGATTGTATTTGAGCAATAGATGGAACGCATATTCCAATAAGCATATCTCCGAAAGACCAAGATCCATAAGGGAACATTGTCACAAAATGTCATGGTTGCATGTGATTTTGATAATCGTTTCGCCCATGTCTGGAGCAGATGGGAAGGTTCAACTTCTGACGCTTGAGTTCTACAAGATGCTCTTGAAAATAACTTCTATGTCCTCGATGGAAAGTTTTATTTAGTGGACGCGGGTTATGTGAATACGCGTAATTTTGTTGCCCGTTATCAGAATGTGAGGTACCATTTGGTGGAGCAAGCTAAATGCAATCAGTGGCCGCAAAACCCTCGAGAGCTATTGAATTGAGATGCACAACTTTGTAATCATGTTGAGTGTATAATTGGAGTTCTGAAGAAGTGTTTCCCCATACCGAAGTGTGCATCGCAATACCCCATTGACTCGCAAGCAGAAATTGTGATAGCATGTTGTGCTCTTCATAATTTTATTTGTAGTAATGAGGGAGGCGAACAATCGTTGGACCGAGTTGAATCCGAGATTGATCCAAAAATAATTGATGTTGTAATTGGAGATATGAAGTATACAAATGTTATACACTATCTCAATGAGCGGCAAGCACTAGGTAGCACAAAAAGGGATGAAATAGTGGATGCCATGTGTAAAGACTATCAAGACTATCTCAGATGGGCTAGAGGAAATACTACATGACTTCCATTTGCTCTCATTATTATATATGTTTTTATTCGGAAATGTACTGAATAAAATAAATTCATTTATTTTAGCAATATTTTTTTGGGTAGGTTGGATGTGTCATGAGTATAATAAAAAACAGAATATTAATGTTGTATATGAGGATTGAATAAATAGAATCAATAGAGTCATTGTGCTTCCTTTATTTAGAATAGAAAGAAACATGGTACTACTTAATTGGCAATGATTCATAAGACTGAACGGACGTATAAATGGAATGGTAACATGATTAAATAAAATGTCTCCTGCTTAGGTATCCTTCAAACATGCGGGGCCACCACTTCTTTGATAATCATGGAAAGAACATCGTCGTCCATTTCCATTAATGTTTCTTTAGAGAAAAGGCCAGAACCCGACTTTATAAATAAAGCCACCAGGCAGAGTAACAACACACCACACAGACAAGCACCACATCACGACCAGAGTATCAACCGCAACCAAACCAAGCTAAAGTATAACGTACATGGCTCCCGGGCCAGTAGACGGCGTGCAGGCCGGAGACTCAAAAGACAACGAAATCAGGGCCAACAACTCCTAACTGCCGACTTGAACTGGAGAGAGGGAAGTAGCAGAATCCCGAATCTTGGACATCATGACATCAAACGCATCCCGGTCCTCCTCCTTAGTCAATAATCTCCATAGCTGCAAGAGTATGCAAGTTTTAAATAAGCAATCAACAGGTTTAGCAGGAAAGACATGTTCAATGGTAAACTTATTCCTTGTCATCCATAGAGTCCAACACACCGCTGCCAATCCCACCCACAACAGTCTTCTCTGGGCCCAACCAGGTTAGAGGCCAAGAGACGAAGGTCTGAGAAGGAAGAGGGTCTCCAAGAAACATGCAACCATGATCTGATACAACACTAGAAAAGTTTATCCAAAACACAGTTAAAGAAGATATGGGTCGTATCCTCTCTTTGCCCGCATAGAGCGCAATAGTTAGAGCAGGACCATTATGTTTGCGCATCTGATCACCAGCCGGCAACCACCCACAGGAGGCCTGCCAAAGGAAAATCCTGATTTTTGGAGGGACATGGGCCCTCCATATCCACTTGAATTTGTAAGTGTTCAAACCAGATATCAGCTTTCCATATAAGGATTTAACAGAGAAACGACCAGATGAGGAGTGAGGCCAGACCACCGAGTCCTCCTTCGAGAGCATAGAGAAGAAGGAAATGGGGCGCTGCTAGTCGACCAACTCTTCAGGAGATAGAGAACGCCGCAACTGAAGGTCCCAATTATTGGCAGAGAGCTCAGAGATCGAGATCTCAGGGTCAGGGTAGTAAGAGAAAAGGACAGGAAAGGAAGCCACAAGCGTGGTCGAACCGCACCACCAGTCAAGCCAGAATCTAGTGGATCTACCATTATGCACCACAAATTTGACCAGGCCTTGAAAGATAGGCCTAAGTTTTACAAGGTCTTTCCAGAACTGAGAGGCGCCTGTGGCGCATGCAAACATGGGGCTAGAGGAAGGGAAGTATTTATCTTTGAGAATGTTGTACCAGAGGGGCTTGTCCGAGGTGGTGGTCATGATGTTCTACCACCATTTGATGATCAGGCACTTGTTCATGACTAAAGTATTAATAATTCCCAGCCCCCCAAGGCTCTTGGGTCTGCAAATATGGTCCCATTTAACCATGCGATATTTACGCTTGTTATCAGCCGCGTTCTAGTAAAATGAACCTCTATGCTTATCAAACCCAGCGTGTGTACCATTAGTGAGAAGATAGAAACCCATGATAAACATACGGAGGGAAGAAAGGCAAGCATTAATCAGAGCAACTTTCCCCGCTTGAGTATTGTATCTGCCCCTCCATGGCATGACACAATTGCCAACTTTAGCCATTGTAGGTGCGAAGTCTTTGGCCAGGAGTTTGTCAGAAGAAATAGGAAGGCTAAGCTACTTGAGAGGGAAGGAGCCTAGAGAACAGTTCAGCAAGTGGGCAACACGCAAGGCCTCGGTCTCCGAAACACCAGTAACGATCACTTCACTTCTAGAAAAGTTAATTTTTAAGCCCGATAGTGCCTCGAAGCAAAGACGAAGAAACTTGATACGGGAGAGGCACGCATCATTAAGTTACACCATAATAATCATATCATCGGCATACTGAAGATGAGTAATCCCTTCAGGGATGAGATGAGAGCTCATCGGTGTGATGTGTCTAGCCACCGTGGTCTAGACAAAATATTAGAGAGAGCATCCGCAACGAAGTTGAAAAGGATGGGAGAGGCCGGGTCTCCTTGCCTGAGGCCTCTATAATTCTTGAAGAAGTTGCTAACCTTCCCATTGACAGAAATAGCAGTGTGGCCCCCCGATACCATCTGTATAATTCTATGGACGATGCCACCATCAAAGCCCTTGGACAGGAGAACTTGCCTTAAGAAGCCCCAGCTCACAGAATCGTAGGCCTTCTCAAAATCCAACTTAAGGATAACTGCCTTGCTGCCAGATTTATGGATATCATGGATGATCTCATGTAGGCAAAGGACCTCATCAAGGATAAAGCGACCTTTGACAAAGGCAGATTGAGTAGGTGCGATGAGCAACTAGTGTAAGGCGAGTGGCCAAACATTTGCTAGGAAACTTGGCAAAATTATTAATCGGAGCAATAGACCTAAACTGGGAAATGAGCTCCGCGCCCTTGACTTCAGGAATGAGAGAAATCACTGCATAATTGAGTCTAGAAATGTCCACCATCCCCAAACAGAACCCTTGGATAATCGCACAAATATGCACTTTAAGCTGAGGCCAAAAAGTGTTGAAGAAAGGAATTGAGAATCCATTTGGGCCAGAAGCAAAGTTAGCATTAGCTTTATTGATAGACATGAAAATTTTCTCTTCAGAAAAAGGAAGCATAAGAGCAACATTTTCGTCTGAAGACACCCGGTCACCGTGGTTCCATAAAGAAGAGATCATTCTAAAGCCCAGATAATGCATTGGTCTGAAATTTTTAACCCATTGATCATCAGGATGTCTATCGTGCATCTACGACGCCTCCCATTAGCAATAGCAAAGAAATAGGCAGTGGGAGAATCTCCTTTAAGCAGTCAATTGATAGTACCCCTTTAGCGCCAGTAGATTTCAGCAAGATGATGCAACTGCACGAAAGTCTCCTCAAGAGAGAAACGCAAAACCCATTCTGAATCAGAGAGGCCGGAAGTACCAGCATGAAGGTCTAAAGCATTAATTTGAGTCCTAAGCAGGGCCTTCTCTCTGCGCTCCTACGCCACGTGGTTACGAGACTAGCCATGCAAAAAAATTCATAGAGAATAGGAGCAATGATGCTAGTCATCCATTGGGCCAAAGGAGCGATGAACTGTCGATAGCGTATCCGAAATTTTAGATGAGAGGAGGTCACAAAAAAACCATCGATCAGCGGCCAGGAAGCGTCAAACTCGAACCAAGGAGGGGTGGGGGAGCGTTGAAGCCCAGAATCAAGAATGAGTGGGGCGTGATCCGAGCCCACAATGGCCTTGGCCTTGAGAATAGATAACGGAAAAAGGGAGTCCCAGTTAGGGCACACAAAGACACGATCTAGCACAGAGTGAATAGGGGAGACTTGATGGTTACTCCAAGTGAATCTAGACCCCACCCTGGGTATCTCACGAAGGGTGCGGCTACTAATGAAGGCATTGAAAGCATCTGCCAGTGTCCAGGAGAAGTTGTTGGTGTTCTTATCAATCGGGTAGCGAAGCAAATTAAAATCACCACCAACGAGGATGGGAAGGGTGCAAGATTCAACCTTAATAGAAATCTCATCTAGGAATAGGGGGGAGGGAATGATTGGCCGGGCCATACACCAACATGGCCTCCCAAAGGACATTTAATTGATGGTGATACAAAACAGTACGGGCCCAAAAAATCCCATGATCGGAAGCTACAAAGTCAAAAACTTCACGTTTAGAACCGATAAGGATGTCACCTGAATGGCCCCTGGAGGGGAGAAATTCCAGTCAAATCTATCAGCCCCCACAACTGTAGCAAGCTCATGGGGAGAGAAAGAAGTCTTAAAGGTCTCGACAAGGCCGACCAGATCAATATTATCGCCCCTTACGACATCTTTGAGTTGGTCCCGACGCCCCCGAGCGCTGAAACCCCTCACATTCCAAAATAAGGCTTTCATTTGAAAGAAAGATTTTTAATACGGAGACTCGACCTGCAGGGTGCCAAGTAGGATTTAGCGCGTTTAGGTGCACCCTTCTTCATACAGACACGGGGGGCAGCATCCCTGACTGCCTCCCCCCCCCCCCTCGAGCCCACTTCGGCCACAACCGAAGGGGTGGGAGGAGCCGCATCAAGCTCTTTTGCTTTGGCAATAGAAGCCTGGGCCACCTAGTTGGCCCTAATCAGTGCAAGCAGAGAAGAGGGGGAGCCAACATTGTGATCAAGCGAAATACCAACGGCTAAGAGAACCTTCGTCAAGTGATCATCCGGGTAGGAGGGAAGAACAAGCCTAATCGGGGAGGGGGGAGACTTCATAACAGTTGATGGGGTAGGGTTGGGGGAATACCTGAAGTTGGGAGGTCACGGGCCGCCGCACGAAGAGCAGCCTTGTCCGCCACCCGAACTCCACTATCGCGGACCCGACCACTCTTGCGCGCCGTGGAAGAAGGGGAGCGGATCGGAGTAGAGCGTGGTGCCACCGGAGAAGCCTGGCCCGCCGCGTCGCCCATATCAGCATCCAGGCGGCGGTAGAGCCCCGCCGTGGAGAGCTTGGTGCCCGAGGAAGCGCGGCTGCGTGCCGAGAATTTCCGGACAAAGGACTTTCACTTGGGGAGAGCACTAGCAGAGGCACGCAAAGGAGAGACAGGGAGATCCTCGATGCCAGACAGCGAAGGCGAGCCCAGGCGAAGCGGCACATTGGAGCAGACACCAGATGCAGGCGTGCCGGCCAGGGTAGGGGCCAGGGCAGCCTGAGTCGACAGATTCCCAGCCACTGCATCCTCCCCCGATTTCTTGCTCTTCAGGGCGTTGTCCTTGAAAAGTTCCCAGGACTCAGGTCCCATGCCGTCCCATTCCGAGGTCGTGAAGTGTGGATGAGAGCCCCCGCTCTGGTTGGCAGCATCATCCCCCCCCCCCCCCCGTGATTCTCGACCGGGGGGAGGAGGGGGAGGAATGTTAGAGCAGGAACCACCTTCCACACGAACCCACAGTATGAAGCCATCAGACGAAGGGAAGACATCAACAGAGCCATGAATGCAAATCGGATCAACAGCCCACAACTTGAGACGGATAGGGCCAAGGATAATGAGGGACTCCGGATCGACCATAATCGGCTTGCCAATCAAGACGCCAAAGGCCATCACAAATTCAGCAAAACGTAGGATAGGAGGGATGTCATCAATGAGGACCCAGGTCTCCGAGAGGGGGGAGATGGGCTTGGCGCCATTAGACGCCACTTTCACCGAGACCACAAGTTGGTTGACAGGGAGGGTGAAGCTGGTGCAGGAGGAGATCATCTTGAGGCTACTTTTCGAGGGGAAAACCGCAGCAAATTCAAAGTCAGAGAGCTATCGAATCTGCCAATCCCAGCCTCCATCATCCCAAAGCTTGAGTTCGTTCAGGAGGGTCCGGGAAGAGATCTTATGATCTTTGATGGTGATGATAGCTGCATTGGACAGAGCAGGGGCCACTGCCACATGTGGGATCTTGTTGTCAAGGGCATAGAAGGAGCAACCAGGAATCCCTTGGCCATAAAGCTTGAAGGAAGCAGGTTTGCGGCGGTTCTGACAGTCCACCATGAGATGGTCATCTTCTCTGCATATAAGACAAAACAGGGGATTGAAGCAACGAGACTGGAAGTGGTCGGGTTGGTGGCATGCAAAGCAGGTGAGGTTCGGGTTAGGATTTGGTTGTTGGAAAAGTGAAGGAGACGGACGAGCAGGAGGAGGAGGGGGTGGGGCAGGATCCCATCGCCCTGGCTAGAGGAAGACGAGCCCAGGCCGGGGGCAGGAGGATGACGGCCCAAACCACCAGATGCGGCACCTCCACACGCCAACGGACGCCCGCCGAACCCCGACGAGGGACCAAAAGAATGACCAACGCCGCAGATCAGGGGAGCGGACCACGCGACGGAGAAGGAGAAGGAGGAGGAGAAGCAGGACCAGAGCCACCACCGGCCACCACAGCCTCCCAGAGATCCACCCAGATCCACCAGATCCGGGAGCCTCCGACCCCGACACCGCCGCAGACGTCGCAGCCGATCACGCGCGCTCGTCCTTCTGGAGCCACTTGGGCCCCGCCGCCCAGGCCTCGCGGTCGAGAGCCACTTGCGACCGAGCCGCCTGCTCGGCCTCAAGCTTCAAGCGGAGGGACGCCTCAAGCTCCAGATCCACCGCCACGTTGCCCGAGTCCTCCTGCCACCACTTCTGGCCCGACATGGCCTCACTCGAGGAGACACGCGAACGATCCGTCTCTACGACGGCCGCGAAGGAGAGGGAGAGAGGTGAAGGAGGAGGAGATCTGCGGAAATGCGGGATGCGGAGGTGGAGCGATGGAGATCTGAGAGAGAGGCAGGAAACCCTAGAAATGGCGGAACCCTTGCAGACCCATATAAAGCTGGAGCAAGCTAGGCTCGGAGGGACCATGTAGGCCGGGCTAGCGGGAGGGAGGGGTGGCTAGGCCGAGAGAGGCCCAAGGCCCAGAAAAGAAAGCGGGGGAAAATCGCTAGAAGACGAGAGAGGGGGCGGCCCAATTGGCATGATAGGCCCAGAGGGGCCAGAGTGGGTCGGACAAGGGGCCCACATGCCTCCTAGTCGGGATCACGATCTAGGGTTGGTCGCGAGGGAAGAGCCGCGGACGCCGCCGCCAACGGCACTGCACCCATCCTAGCCGCCGCCGCCGAGGACACTGGGGAGCAAGACGAACGTGCCAAACCACCAGCAGGCACAGGAGCTGCCCCAAGCACGCCACCGTCCGGCGAGAGAGCCATCCCCGAATGGCTCCATCGACGAACATGCCCGACCTGGATCCAGCCAGATCCAGCCGCCGCGGCAGAGAAGGCCGGCCACCCGCGCCCACCCGGGGCAAATTTCTAGACGCGCCCCACCAGCTCCAACCTCGGAGGCGGCGCCACAGTAGGAGGGGAAGCCATGGAGTGAGAGGGAAGGTCGGAATCGGATTCTGTTTCATCCTCGTCTAACAACAAGGCCCAAAACTTGTTGCCGGAGCCAGGTCCAAGGATAGAGGGGCGAGGAGAGGGGTGAGGGGAGAGGACGAGGGGAGCATCATACGTAGAATCTGGCACCGAAGAGGATGAACAGGGGGGAGAGGGCGGGGGAGGCCCGGAGATGGCGGGGGAGCAGGACGACGGGGTGGACGGGGAGGAGGATCACGGGGGAGGGGAGGAGGGAGAGAGGAGAGCCATATGCCGGTGGCCTCCCGTGAGTGGACAATGAATCATTTTACAAAAAAACTTCTCCAAGATCTAATCAGGTACCTTGATATGATATCACACTTATTTAATTTATCCGGCTGGACTAATTGGTTTTTCCAGCCTCTTGAAAACTTAGACCCCGCTCCATACTGAGACCCCGGGTGGCAGAGCACCAGGTGGTAGAACTCCTTTGATGAAGGAGTATAAAAGAACTAGTCATTTCCATGAATGTTTGACGGTTTAGCATATCTTCTTTCAGATGGTTGATCTTGTGTTGTTCACTTGGTGTGAGTCCCAATGTTTTAAGTTTCAAAATATAGTTTGGCATGCCATAGGGACCATTTTTTGGGGTCATTCCTTTCCATTGGGGCCATCTTGGTTTCCTTCTAGTTGTCAATTTGCTTTTTCTTCATTTCTTTATAAGCCTGCATTTCTTCTTCCCTCATAGAAACCAAGTTGGCCAACACAACGTCCTTGTCTCTTTTACCCATAGTTTTCTCACTTCCATCATCAGATCTTTTTGAATTCCGAAGCCTCTTCCTTTTTTTTTGAGAACCCGAAGCCTCTTCCTTTGAGGTGACTCCACACTTGTTAAATCTTCTACTGCTGAAACATGATTGCCATTATTCCCTAGAGGTTCTGAATATCCACCATATGATAAATCAACATCATCACCATATATATCTCCGCCCCAATCATATTATGTCATTGCTGATCCCGGAGCACATAGTGTTGCCTCAGGAGAATCCATACTAGCAGACCTCATAGCATCATCAGTATAAATTCCATGTTTAGGAAGATGGGACATATTCTTGTACCTCTATTCAATACCATCAGTTGTCCTTTTGCAATGCTTACCTTCTGCCATTTTACCTGCGTACAAATTAGGTGACTAATAAGTGACATGATAGGAGTAGCTTCTTATTTTTTAATCATTGTCAGAAACAAACCTTCATGAATTTCATATAGAATCGTAGTAGGGGAATGGTTTATGCCTCCACTTGCGTTGTTCGCTTGATAGCTCCTCTCATTTTTCATCTATAGCCATTGAAACTTTGTTATTGGGATCCCAACCAAATACACTCTTTTCTACAATAGACTTGAGGACATTTAGTTCCTTCTTCACTCTTTGCTTCCTATATTTCAGTTGTTGAATAGTAAAATTAGCTCCACGAGGCCTCGCATTTAAATGTTTTTTTCATAACCTGCCATCCTTCCTTGGTCACCCATTTTGGCCACGGTAATTCCCCACATCCGAGTGCTCTTTCATCATTGACATTAGAAAAGCTAAGCGATCGTTAGTCCATGTTGCTCTGTCCTTGTTTGGCCTTGCAAGTGTTTTTTTAATTGTTAGTTGAAGATTGGCCTATAATTATAACAAAACAATATATGATGTGTCGCCAAGTAATAGACGATGTACCTACCCAACAGGACTACAGTTAGATGATGAGATAACTAGACAAGTGCAAGAAATAGATCGCGGGCCTTCAATGGCATGATTAATTTAACCAGGACGTACATCATAGTTCATTAATCAACTATATTAAAGCAATACAATCTTAGGAGTGTTGCCATCATATTTTTTCTATACATGCATGGTGCATGTACTTCTAGTCGGGCCAAAATTCTATGTGCGTGTACATGCGCCATTTGCACTCCATCGGCTAGCTAGCAAAGCCTTGTGCATACGAATGTTCTTTGATCTAAGACATGCGCTACTTGCTGGAAATCGAGAAACAAGAATGATGGGAGAACTTCAGCCTCCTCAGTGATTTGGCGTTCCTGGTTGTTGGATCTTCTTCTTGATTGGATTACGGTCATCGGATCTCGCCTCAGGATGACACCGTCCGTCGGATCGGAGAGGTGAAACTATTGCAATGATTCGCCGTGCTTTGTGTTTGTTGGAATGCCTCGGTCCCGAGTGATCTTGGATTGTAGGTCGTAGAAATAGCGAGAGTCTTGGGTTTGAAGCAGATTGTTTCCTTAACCTGTGAATAGTTTCAACAGGGGCCAAGCCCGCATTTAGGTAGGGAAAGTTTACCACCTAGGCTAGGCAAGTTATTGGAGAAAACATCATGGGTGCCTGTAGAGCATTGTTTACCACGTAGGCTTGTATCAATGATGATGTGCTACTGCACACAAATGATTAGAGTAGTCTACTCCATGACACTTGGCTAGATAACCCACGGGTCATAGAACATATGCTCTGCTTGTGTCTATTTTGTATCGCTGCTGATTGAACATATGCTTTTCTATTATTGCACGGTGATATTAGTGTATTTGATTCTGCAGATATGTTTTGAGATTTCCCTAGAGCTGACCAATAAAACAACACCGGTTTATATAACACATCGTTTCTTCACAATTTGACTACTACGATCACCGAATCCTTGGAACAGGTAACCAGCCAAGGTTGCTTCAGCTATGTAGATTTTTTCTCAAAGCTAAATTTGTTTTCCTAGATGATGATAAGCATCATATCTGGCAGCTATGTGGAGTAGGAGTATTTCTGTAGCATTCGGTGTTTATTTGCACCTTCTGTTTGTTTACATTGCAAAGTTTTGGAACGTTTCATTTTATAGTCATCCCTATTGTCTATCGATTATTTTGTTTCTTCCGAAAGGTTGCCTCCTTTGATTTGTGTTGTTAATGTAGTAATGAGTTTCATCATTGAATGTTGTCTTGCCCTTGTGTTCCAGCGACATCATGTATGGTAACATAAGAATGGTATTTTGTTATTACTTCGCCCTTAAGTAGTGTGTCTGACTCAGTATAGTTGTCTAATTTTAGCTCATCCATGTGCAAAGGTGGATTCTAGCGTGATGTGATCATATGTGATGTCTATGTCCTACTTTTATTTCCTCTTTGTTTTCCAATGATGCTTTCATTGCTTTGCCTGCATAAAGTTCACTTCCTCGGCACATTTTAGTTCATAGGAGGTAGTTCTGGTTAATTTTCTTTGTCTCCTGCATTTCTGTGCAGATCAATTCCTACTCATGTTTTCCCCTTGCATTTGGCAATGACTGGATTGAAAGATACCGATCATTCCTGTGTTGTGCTAGTTGTGTGTAGGAGCTTGCTTTAGAGTTGTTTTACTACCTTAAGAAGTATCTTGGTAGTTGTTGATTGACTTGAGTAGCCCTTAGAAGAGTTTATTTATTTTCCTTAAGTATCTTGCTTGCATCAAGTGGTTAGATGTTTTTACATTTTATATACCAGCGTGTTGCTTGGTTGTGTCCTTCAACTGGCACCTGGGTAAGTACTTGAGCTGCAGGGCACCACCATGCCTCATTGAGCTCCCTAATTTGGCTACAACAGAGGTCTACAACTAAAGGCTACTGTATTTACATTTTATATACATGTGAAAGTTATCTTTGTGATTCACTTCAGTTAGCATTGATTTTAATGTGTATGTCTTCCTTTTTGTTGTCAGTAGTGCAATATACTTCCATTAAATGAGAAATAATCCAGAGCAATTCCTTCCATTGTATATGAAGCTCTGCTAGGTTCCGAACAGAAAGATCTTTTATTACAGTGTAAACTGCTAGCGGAGCTACATTGTGGAGTACGAAGTTGATGTGAAGCTCTGCTAAGTTCCAAACAGAAAGATCAACCCTATTCTAAGGTTCAATGAATGATTCTTTCTTTCAGTGTTCTTCCTTGAAAATAATCAATGATCAAATCATCTTCAAAGGTATTGATTTTTCTTTCTCATGTTAAGTTAGCATTTTGGTGTCGTGTATTTCTAGATTGTGCTCCCGCTAACTTGGCCCCCGTACTAAAGATGCGTGACTTGATTTTAAAGTTATGGTTATGAACACAAAGCTAATTTCTTGTGAATTAATCCCTACAATCTCTCTTTCGGTAGATTCTTATTTATCTATGCCTATATGTTGTTCCATGAAAATACAAGTAGACTCAAAGGTGGTGGTGCTTGGATCTGGGGGAGCACTGGTGAGCCATCGCTTCTCCGCCACCATCTCTTATTTCTTTGTGTGCAGTACATATGCATGTTGTTTTAGAGCTCCCCACATATACATTTGATTAGTGATTAACTTGTTGCAAATAAGTTGTGTAGTCATGAAAGTTGAACCATGACTGAATTAGAAATGACAATTTTGTTGATTTCCCTACTTTATCTCCAAAACACACCATCCATTGATATTTTCTATAGATCTTAGCTTCATTGTTCGAGTCACTCGTCAGAGCATTAATCCCAATCTGGCACAAGATATTATTCTTTGTTCCCCATTCATTTTGTTACTTACTTGTAGAGAGAATGGATCTTAATTCTGATTTTATGAATAGCCACATCAATTATCTGAATGTGGCACACACAAATAATTAGCTCTCTTCACTTCGATTTAAATTTTAGAGTAATCAGTAGAGGATTCGATTCATGATCGCAAGATCTAAGATCGATTAACTTGCTTTTAATATTATATGAAGTTCAAATCCCTTTGTATTCCAAGACAAGAAACACTGAGTTGTAAAACTCTATCAATGTTGAGTAGTGTACGAAATCACATTTTGGGATAATTCTACTTTAACTTGTTTGCCATACTTACCAGCTCACCTAATTTACCAGTTGTAAGCTTCATTGATCCAAAACCGTTTTAGCCATCATGAGATCGAAGTTTGTAGGCCCCCCTTGAATAAGCTAATGTTTCCACCTTATTGTGGGTACCACAATAACAATAATAATAAGAGGCCCAAACAAATATTATTTTGTTTGTTTAGATGATGTATTTCGTAACTTATCATGCATTGAAAATAATCAATCCCTTGCTATGTAGTATTATTTGTGCAATTCCATACTACTCTAGCTGGAAGTTATGTATTAGTACTTTCATTATTGATGGATGGATAGATGTATTGTGGTAATATATATTTTTGGGCACCCTGTGTGATAATATTTTGAGAGATTCTACCTCCAAAGAATTACATGATGCAAGGGGTATAACTTATAAAAGTGCGTTATATCGACTAGAGGGGGGTGAATAGGCGATTTTTACAAATTCGTCACTTAGGAATTTCAGGGTGAGGAAATTCCTAAGTCATGAATAACTAGCAGCGGAATAAGTACTCAGATGCAAACATAACTGAGCAGTACCATTGTCATCATGATGAAATGAAAACAAGCACAAAGTACAAGTAGCATAAATACAGGATAGCAGGCTGTAGACAAGGTGACTGAAGAAATAGGATTGAGGAAACTGAGAAAGTCTTCAGTCAAAATCTTCAAACACTAATGATTAAGTACTTCAGCATACGAAATGAGGAAATGAAAGGCTTGAGGAAATAGAACCAGTAGCTTGGTGAAGTCAGTGATTTGGTAGACCAGTTCCAACTTCTATAATAGTCGTATGTCTGGTTGGAGCGGCTAGGTATTTAAACCCGAGGAGACACAGTCCTCACCGTATTCTCCTTGATCTAAGGTCACACAAACCTCGCTCAATCACTCGTGGTAAGTCTTTAGGTGACTTCCAAACCTTCACAGACTCAATCACTCCGCGATCCACAATTTCCTCTTGGATGCTCTAGACCATGACACCTAAACGTCTAGAGGATGCACAGTCCTCAAAGGTAACAAGTGTCGATTCCACACAGAAACAATCTCTTCAGTGATGCTAAATCACTTTGGGTTTGTAGGTGTTTGGGTTTGGGTTTTCCTCACTTGATGATTTTCGCTCAAAGTCCTCGGAGGATGGGATGCTCTCAATGACAAGTGTTAGTTTCTCTCAGAGCAGCCAACCAGCTAGTGATTGTAGGGGGTGGCTATTTATAGCCTAGGGAGCAGCCCAACATGATAAGACATAAATGCCCCTCAATGATATGACCATTAGGTGGGTAGATATTTTGGGACAACTGGCGCATAGCACAGCAACAGGCGGAAATTTGGCTATCAAATTCCTTAGGGCTATCATGTTCCTCACTTGTAGGCAATCTGCACTGGTGAATTCCTAACTCCTTGGTCAGAACAAATTCCTTAGAGACCAGAAGATCTTTGTCTCTGTCACTGAAGAAATTGACTATATTGTATGAGATCTCCAATGGCTTCACTCGAAAGGATTGGTAGGTGTAGGATTTTGAGATGAGCATCACTTGGAACCTTTTCATTAGCTTTACCTCGACCCCCTTTAACAGTACAGTGTTTCCTATGACTCAAGAAAGAGAAAACAAAACTACAAAAACAGAAGTCTTCACACTTCATATTCCTCGCATGAATATCAAGTCTTCGGGATCACACCAAATTCTTCACTTTCAAAGTCTTCAGAAAGCCAAAATCTTCAGTTGAAGACATTCATTTTTAGGGGTCGACTTTCACTGTAAATATCAAACTCCTTATAGACTTATAGACATGTGTACACTCACAAACGCATTAGTCCCTTAACCTATAAGTCTTCAATACAACAAAATCATTAAGGGGCACTAGATGCACTTACAATCTCCCCCTTTTTGGTGATTGATGACAATATAGGTTAAGTTTTCAACGGGGATAAACATATGAAGTGTAAATACTTATATTGAGGAATTTGATTGCAAGATATAGAAGAACTCTCCCTGAAGATGTGCATATTTGAGGAATTTGCTTTGAAGAGCAAATGCACATTGACTACAAAAAATACACTTCCGTGATGATACATGTTTGTCATAGTAGGTCAAGTTTTCTGTCATGCATGTACATCCATGACGATTTTATGACAGAATCAAGATAGTCATACATGTGTTGTCATAGAAGTGTTCCATGAAATTACCAAAATTATCATCACGGAAGTGTCCACTTCCATGATGATAAATCACACGTCATAGAAGTGCTTTCGTCAAGGGTGACCAACACATGGCATCCACCATAACGGGTCGCCGTTAAGCTATCGGGTTCCGGTTTGGATTCGATAACCCGTTAACATCCCGGACCAATGGCGATTTTCCACGTGTAAAATTCCCATTCGCCGACGAACCACGTGTCGGCTTAGCATTGGGACAGATGTCAACCGTCCATTTGACAAAAATCACCAATGAAACGTTAACACATGGGACGGCCCAATAGAGGCCCATATAGGTCTAAAAGCCGGCCCAGGAACAGGCCCACAAGATTTTGTCACATCTAATGGGTCGGGCCGTTACAAGCATAACATTTTCTGGACCAAATTATAGCCCACATCAGATATGGGCCGTTAAATGACTGCAATATTCTGGGCCTAGTTTACGGCCTATGTCAGATCCGGCCCATCAAAAGCCTACAATAGTTTGGGCGAAATTACGGTCCACACCTGATCCGCCCTATTAACTAACTTTTATTTCTTAGGCCAAATTACGGCCCATAACAGATACGTCCCTTTTAACAGCTACTGTGCCATTGGGCCCATTGGCAGCCTGATTTGCTCTTCGGCCTCTTAATGACCTATTTAACAATTTGCCCCGATACTAGTTTCGGTCTGTCAGCGGCCCTGTCTATATATGGGCCTCGTTCGGCCCGGTTTCACTTTCGGCCATTTAAAGGCCCGAGTTGCACCTGGGCCTAATTATGGTCTGTAGTTACTTTTGGCCTCTTAACGACCCGTAGTCTTCGTGGATACATTCTAGCTGAAACTGCCTATAGGCCCGTTAAAGGCCCCTGAGAGTGTTGGGCCTAATTTGGGCCCATTATACATACGGCCTACTTCCCACCCGTCATGTAATTGGGTCAGCCATTGCCCAAAAACATTTCAATCTATTAAAAGACTATTTAATTTTTGAGCCCAATTAAGGAAAACAGTTTACTCGGCCTTTTGAAGGCCCGAAATAATAGTGGGCTAGATTAAGACTAGACCAAACTAATGGCCCAAGATGATTGTAGGCCCACAGTTCGGCCCATACTAGGGATTGGCGATCGGCCAGTTTTAGTACATAAATTATTATTTTATAAAACTAACTTGTTGGCTCATTACCCAATGATCGAATATTATGACCTTTTCTCCGAGCAACGATGGCAGAAACAGCAAATAAATTACAACATCGTGACGAAGAATAAACCTAGACTATACATCAAAGAAATTACAGCATATTACATCCCCTCGGCATCAAAGTTCGCCGCTAGTGATAATAAAGGGAAACCAGACAGCAGATTATATAAACTAGGCAGGTCGCCACCAGTGGAAGTTAACAGGTGGACAAAATAATAGACAGAACTGACAACACTTCAACAGAGTTCAAGAAAGGTTAGCCCGGCCCAGGACCTGCAGCGCAAGCAGCTTAGCAACCTGATGAGACTGCGCTTCTTTGGCGCTCATATCCACCAACTTAACATGCATGGCATCAATAAACGTCATGTACTTACGGTTAATCTTGCATAGAGATTGGAGTTCCAGTCGGATTTGAGCGGAAGCATGTATTTCTGCTTGAATTTCAGACTGAAGAAGTCGAACAGATTCAGACGGCGACTTCATCGAGCTTGTGTCACTGAGTAAGTTTGACACTACATCAAGATGTGACTTCGTGGTTGTATCCCTAGCGTCAAGATGTGTTGCCTTCTCCTCTGGAATATGTGTTAGAGGGACAAACAATGGGTTCGTCTCACTATCATTGTGGCAGTTCTTCCTAGCAGCAATGTTGTCACCCTGAAAGAGAAACAAGTAGGTAGATAACAGGTTTTGCACATATAAGCATTAGCACTATCAATTCATCTCATTTTTTGTCAGAAATAAAGAGACGCGGTTTAGAATAGCATTAACATAATAGGCATTGTTCATAGTTAAGACGGCAGGAAATGGCATTGTGCAGGAGCAGCCAGCTTCACCAGACCACTGGATTACATATCAAGAACACAAGCATAGATGTAGTTCTAAACAACGTATAATCATGAACGGTGAGTGTACTGTCAATTTATACCATTTCAGATTGGTAAATAAAGAGAAACGAATTAAATAACATTAATATAATATGGCATTGTTCATAGTTGAGACATAGCAGGATATGACATTGTGCTGTTGTTGGTAGTCTCACCACACCACTGGATTACAGATCAAGAACACAATCATACACATAGTGCTAAAGAAGATAACTTGCTATGTTTAGTTTAATTTACATGGTACGAATAAGGAACTAGATTGTAAAACTAAAGACTGAAATTGAGAAGGACAAACTTATGTTTATGTACTTCTAGTTTATAAACTTTGAACAAGAAATTTGAAGCAGACGACAAAAATAAACAACATTTGTACTCATAGCTATCCAAATATACACAACAAAGTTTGAAGGCTCGAGGAGGACAAACTTACATTAGTAGTGAAGACATGCTCTATAAAGCCCTTATCCATATTGATGGGGGCGGGGGCAATTCAAGAAGTTTACCGCACACTCTTCTTCAATAGTATTACCTTTATTCTACATTTTATTAATAGTAAATATAGATGTGAAAATATAGGAACAAATGGCGATTATTTAAGTTAAGATGCAGAGTACAAATGTAAATACAGCATACAGGCAGAAGGCACTAACAAGAGCAATGCGGAGCTAAACTTCTTCAGTAACATTGGTTTTATTCAATATTTTGGCAAGAGTAAATGTAGATCTGATGTGTAGAAAAATGGAGGATAGGGGAAAATAAGCTGCAAAGTGTACATGAAGAACTAGCTGACAAATATAAGTATAGTGATGAAGGACAGTAGATACTTACAAGAACAATGCAAAACTAAATTTCTTCATAAGCATTAGGTTTATTCTACATTAATTTAAGCATTAATATAGATCTAATAATTTGGAGCGAACAGTGGATAAGCAAGCTATAATGCACAATGATGTCACATAATCCACCAGGTATGAATGTAAGGACAGCGATAGGACAATAGGTACTCACAAGAGCAAAGCAGCGACCAACATAGTTGCGATATCCTAGGTTTTGCAGCGCTGGTTCTATCGCCAATATATGTCAGGTGCTATGTGATTTCTCCAGTAGCACCACCTTTTCAAGGACTTTGCTTGTACTCCTTCAGGTTCTGCAATCACCCTCTTCCTTTTGGATGTCTGAAACACAAGAACAATATTTCAAGGGAAAAACATGGTATGACGACAAATGGAATAGGTGTTGATAATGGATGGACATGGCATCTTCACATATATCATGAGTAAACCAAGCAGATGGCAATGCAACGAAGCAAAAGAAATGCAAGACACCTTATGCAAGATATGTGCAACCAATAAAACCTTGCCAAATTAGAACATGCACCTTATTGGGTGAACAGGATAGGCCATCTGCCTTTGACTCCTTGAGCTCAGAATAGTCATTAGGATCATATTCTGAATAAGAATCTATAGGTCGGGAGCATGTGGGTTTCATTGCATCCACAATGGACCTCAATCCCTTGATGCCAAGTTTGTTACCCATTGAACTGTTCTGCAATATTCTTCTGATGTGCGCATTCTTATATTCATTGTGATTACATACAATATCTGCAAAGCATGAAAACACAAATAGTAGTGAGATTATCTTTGTAATGCATAGGATATTGTAATATAATAGAGGCTCCCTGTAAACCCTTGTGTGCTATCACTGGATTCTGATGAGAGAGCCCATGTGTGCTGTAATATGGTGAGTAGATTAATATAATATGGCACAACTACACAAAAAATAGGCTTCCTGTTGGGGGCCCTAGATGTAAGGATAGTTGGCAGACGATAGGTTCATAATATACCGTATAGAAAGTTCATTGCCAAACCATGATAACGAGAGCGCAGAGCCAGTAGGCAGATCATAGTGTAGATAATAGGGGTACACCATAACCACCATAAATAAACCGGGAAAGCGGAACTAGCTGCAAAACACAGGGTTTTGCCGCTACTAATATGTAGCCTATCGATCACCTATAGGCCAGCTCTATTCATCTGAAGGCGCACAAATGTTACTATCAGTTTAGTCTATCAAAGACCGTGCGTCTCCCACCATTTCTGAGGTATTATGTCAGAACAACTTGAAGTGCGAAATCATTTAGCAGAACCGGCCCAATAGAGCTGTCAACTGCAGATGTCCCTACTCATCTTCACTATAAGGAACATAATGTACTACTATCATACTCCCTCCATTCCAAAATATAAGTCTTTGTAGAGGTTTCCACTATGGAACACATACAGATGTATACATATACATTTTAGAGTGTAGATTCAATCATTTTGCTCCATATGTAGTCCATGGTGGAATCTAAATAAAGACTTGTATTTAGGAATGGAGAGAGTACTTATTAAAGAAGAACGGAAGAGGAACATGCTAAAGAAGAGCAAGCAGATTTTGGATAATAAAATGTTCATTGCGCAGTGCCCACACATGATGAACCAGAGCGCATTAAGAATGCAACTCCCTTCTGTCTCTCTATATGTGGTGTACGTGCTTTTCGAAAGTAAAGTAGGAACATTAGCTGACCAATTAAACATTATCTGTTCTAGTAATATCAACATCATATCAGATTCGTATTTGAGTAACAAGTTTGGAATTATGAGTGGCACATTGTTTAGCTTGATGGATTCCGGAGCAGTGCTAAGCAGCTACAATGATGGTACTGAATATAAAGGCATGTATGCATGCAAGTTGCGTGACTTTTGTCATTTGGGTCAGTAGACCATTTCAGGCGGTTGGATGAACATCCTATGTCTCCTAACCCTTCTTCTTCCTCATCTCTGATTCTTCCCATACAGAACACCGCATGGGGTGCCGGCCGAACCACTGGCCCCGACCCCCCGCCCTCCCCTGAACTGCCCCCACTGCCTGTGTTCCTCCGCCATCCCAACCCCCACCCCCGCCCCCACCCACGTTGAGTTTTCTTCGTTCGGCGAGGCCCCACCACCGCCCCCACAACCACCAACCCCACCCAAGCCCCTTCCTTTGCACCGGTGAACTCCGGCAAGCGCTCAAAAATTGACTGACCCAATTTTGAAATTTAGTCTACTGTCATTTAACTAGTGTGGAATATAAAAGGGGAAAACCATAAGCATTGTGAGTATAGTGTTGAGTGTGGCATGGCGGATCTGAAGGTGCAAACCGGACAAAGGCAACTTCGCAACCAATGTTTGCTTTCAACTAACAAGTAAGTGATGGACAAGAAATTAGAGTAAAGCAGTGGCAATCTATTTTCTTGTTGCGATAAATAAGTTGAGCAGATACGAAAGAGTACCGCCTCTAGTGTGGCGCCGTGTATGCATCTACTGAGAATTTGACAGTGCTCCGGTAGCGATGGCTGTTAGCGGCGTGGAAGCAGATCTAGGAGGGTAGACGGTGGCGACGGGGCACAGTGGACGAGACGGTCGTAGGAGCGGCGCCGGCAAGGTGGACGACAGCGGGGATGAAGCGAAAGGACGGGATGCAAGGATCCGGGTCCAAAGCCATGGATGAGAGAGGTCGATCTCTTATAATAGACGACGGCGTCGGGGTATCAGCTCCATCATGGTGGAGGAGGATGACGGTGGATGGGGTGGCGGACGGAGGAGGCTGGGGTGGAGAGGGTATTTTGGCGCCCACGGAGTACAAATGGGGAAATGAAGGGAGAGAGGAAGGGGGAACCATGTCTTTGGGGCGCGCTTGTCTCAAATGTGAGGAACTTTACAAACTTAGCCCCCGTTAAAATTTCCTACATCACAGCAATATTAGTCGGTTGGGGATAGGACGGTAATCTCGCATACACCAAATATTTGCCGACGAGAGTTTGTTTGGCGCCCACCATCTATGAATCGGGGAGGGAGTCAATTTCGGCCGAGGATACATTGTGTTTTGGTGCCCACCATGTATGAATCCAGGTGAGAGGCAGTTATGTCACATTTGAGTGAAATTACAAACCTACCCCTATCGAAACCTATAGAAATCGAGCCGATAGGCTTTGCATGTCAGGGATAGGCAGTAATTTCCATCTCGCAGATTTTGGTTTTGGGCGGTTACTGCGACTTTCCCTTCTTCTTTCAAATTTTTGCAGAGCAAGAGTGCACGTTTACCATGCCAACTCAATTCGAATCCAGTTTGTATTCTATTTTTTTCAGGCAGGATCCATTTTAGATTGGAATAAAATTCTATATACATCGTTTTTTATATATACTTTCAAAAGCACAACACCCTTTATACATAAATATGGTTTACAAATGGCATGATCTCATATTCATAAGGTTGTATCCATCTTAATTTGGATTTTCAAATATTTGAAACCACTTTATGTTGAAATCCAATGTGTGCATTCCTCGCTAACTGTCTCCGATTAATGTGTGTTTCATGCGGGTTTTTTACTTCTCAAACATGTATAATGTGTTTCACACACACAACATATAGTGTCGTCCCGTTTAGACATTAATTGCATACAAACCATGCATTGTCTCTAATTAAAGAATCTATGGATCACTAATATTGATAAACTATATAACATTACACGTGTCCCCAAATTCAAATGAATATGCATGTTTGATACACCAATTTACGTTATGATACTATCGATGTCGTGATCTCTAGTTTAAATATTTGAATCCCCTTAAATCCAGATATTCGTCTCATATAGTTATCACTCATGCTTATATAGGAGTGTCTCTCTAGACCTATACGCGTTCATCATCTCTTGGGTATCTCTTGTGCTACCTGTATGTCGACAATGATCTTTTATCTTCATAACACGCTGACGGTATCTCTCCCTCGACCTTCATCACTCTATCTCTCTCTAAGTATATCTCGATCCCTGCTATGTGTCTCTAACTATGATTCTCCATGTGAAATCTCTTTCTCTCACACAAACACAAACTTTGTCTCCCGGGGTCTCATTTCTCTCTACTATTCCCCTGTGTGCCACTCGCACACCCCCTCTCACACAGAGATGTCTTTCGGTCCTTAGGTATGAGAAGCAACGACTCTTCCTCTTAAATATCTCTTTATCACACACAAACACAAACTCTGTCTCCCAGGGTCTCATATTGCTGCACCATTCTCTTGTATGTTGCTCACACACACACTCTCTCTCTCCCTAGAGATATCTTGCGTTCCCTCATATGTCTCTCTAGCTATCACTCTCGTTGTGAAATATCTTTATCTCTCGCAGACACAAAACTTCGTCTCTCAGGATCTCATTTCTCTCTGATATTTGTTTGTATGTGACTCACATGCACCCTCTCTCTATCTCTCTCACACCCACACACATAACTCAGCCTTCTGATCCACTCGACTCCTATCTCTAACACACAATAGCTAGCATCTTTATCTTTCTATTTATCTATTTCTCCATCAACCTTCTTTCTCGCCCTCACTCTTGCTTCCTATCATGCACACTATATATGTTTCTCTCTACATGCAGTCATGTGCCCTCTTTTTATCTTTCTCTCACACACACATAACTTCACCCTCTGAACCACCCAGCGGTCATCTCCAACACTCAAACTACCCGATGTCCCTCTAGCTAGCATCTCTATCTCTGTATCTATCTATAGTTTATCCATCAACATTTCTTTCTTGCACGCACTCTTGCTTCCTATCACGCACACTATATATGTCTCTCCATACATGCATCTATAGATCTCTTTTGCACAATCGTTGTGTCTCGCTCCCTCTGCTCACCATAGATGCATGCTCCAGCCCACACCACTATCTCTTAAACACAAAAACACGTGCTCAATTATCGGGCCTTCTTCCCTGCACTCTCACATGCATGCATATTGTCATACCGATTCGTCTCTCCCATGTCGTTGATCTTATGACTTATGTCTTCTTTCTTTTATCTCGATCATGCGCGCGCACACACACATCCCACGTATACATGTATACCTCTCGCACATGGACGTTCAAGGTCTCCTATGTCTCGATACGTAGTTAATTACCCTCAGCCCTAACGCCACGTCGAATCATTCTCTTCTTGTGTGCACACAACTTCCGCCTGGATGGGTAAAACACACACTCGCACTTAAACAATCTCCTTCTAGCTACCCCCCTCCCCCGCCTCTCTCACTCTTCCCCTATATCCCGAAACCAATAAGACCATCCCTTCGTTTAATTCCCTCCTACATGCACCATCAATATATAGTAGTCTTCCTTGATGTCTCTCGAACAAACACGTTCTCTCGATGTCGACTCCTCTCATGCGCACATGCCTTCTCTTCCCTCTCTACGGGCCTTTCTCTCTCGCACCCCCTTGTTGGTGGCCTCTTCCATACACATCACCTCCCTATGATGAAGCCACGCACACTTAAATTACATTCTCCATCGAGGACTCCGCATCACACACACACACGCACCCACCCACCCACCCACAAACACACACACTAAGACTCCATCTCACACACACATGCTCTAGGCAGAGCATTTGTTCCTACCACCCTTCGTCCAACCTTACCCGTATGATAAACAATCACCTTAATTTACTTGTATAACATGGACAAATTCCTCTTTACTTTAGTAGTTAGCAAACTTGTCATCTCTACTCTTGTAAAAAACTGAGTTGGTGATGGTGGTGTGCCTGTCATCTTGTAATATAGACCGTCCGGTCTATATCTGACAGATAGAAAGCAAACTATGACAATTTTACAAAATATACACGCACCTCTCTCCACATTTATAGATAAGGCCTTGCCTCGTTCATCCTTATCTCCCACAACCTCATTGCTGAGCAATTAAAAAAGGAAGTCTCTGGAACAATCTAGCATGGTGGCCGTTGTCGCCTGCCGGTGCTGTCCATCCCCATGCCTCCGCCCAGTCCGACCACTAGTCACCACCATGCTCCTCTCCTCCTCACCTTATCTCTCATCTTTCATTTTTCGATGAAATTATCAAGATACCATTTTTTCGATAAAATTCTTGAGATATCATTAGTTTTTACACATGGGATTACTCCTCCATGGGTCAATCGCAACAGGTGTTTTGTAAAAAAAATGCATCTTGATGTTCCATGCAATGCACAGGCATCTTGCTAGTAATTATATAACGCAAATCATGAGCAGGAAGTGACATTTTTTTACACAACCATGTTAACATGGCCACGTAAATCACTAGCTAAATTGTAATACCATTATACTTATATCCTGATGCAAAAGGTTGAGTACATGTCCGATGAGTAGAGTCGCACACACGCACTCTGTCTCTCAGAATCTCACACACACACACCAGTTACGTGATGCCCCCTTAAGCAGACACGTCTGTTACAATTTGTGCACCCGCGGGTACACGTGATGGTGCGCATTTATTTAAGATGGACGGAGAACCCAAATAGTAGTTGCATTCATTCCCCTCCCATAGCCTCTTCTCTGGTCGCCGTCGCCCGGTAGCCATGCCCAGCGGAAGGTAACGACATACGCCATACTCCCACCGGATCGGCGCTTTAATCTGGAAATTTTAGTGGTCATGCATGCATCTTTTTGTGCTAGCACTCCTATATAAGGGTTGACCAGTCGCTTCCCGCGGGCTGTGGAGTAACGTTTTTACCATAATTTCTTAGGAAATTGAGTGCAATAATTGAGTAGTTTTGGAAACTACCAGTACTACACCTGAAATGGTTCAAAACCAATACCACCACCATGCTCACGTCTGACAGCCCTGGCCGACCCAACCCCCTCCCTTGCCGGCGTGCGCTTCCCGCGCGAAAGGGTCAGCGTCGCCCCGGTGCGTCAGTGCCACATTAATAACCGGCCAAAGTGGAGGCGACCTCTCACTGGCGCCCGCTTTGAAGTAGCATGACGGTCACGAGAGCGCCGCATCCCGATGCACGCGACTACTCCGCGTCGAGGTTGGCCATAGTTTGGATGAGTCTCCATCATGGGGAGCCACACTAACTATGATGATATGGACTCCCGTTGCCCATAGTTATGGATCATTCCATCTATGAAGAACACGTGGGACTGGAACT
The DNA here is from genome assembly GCF_018294505.1 of Triticum aestivum. Lineage (NCBI taxonomy): Eukaryota > Viridiplantae > Streptophyta > Magnoliopsida > Poales > Poaceae > Triticum > Triticum aestivum. Next base: position 392,950,604 of record NC_057809.1, read on the forward strand.
ACGAGACGGACATGTACCCAGGAGTGGGCGTATGAACCTGAGTAATGTAGCGCAGTAAGTGAAGTAGAAAGGCACAAATAGTATGAACATGCGTGGAATATAGGCATTTGTCTCTTACTACCACTAAATGTTGTACGTGCAATGCACGGTGATGTTATGGAGTACGTGCCTAAGTACTCTACTACTACTATATTAATTGGAGGCACATATTAGGTTTTATATTTGTTTACGTGTATGCCCCGAGACCTTCCAACTAGACATGTCTTTCTCTCCAGGTCGCACTTTGTATCGTTCATACCACTAGTACTACTACATGTGGTCTCCTACACAGAAGTGGAAGAAGTGGAGACGCTCTACCACGTTGTTCATGTCCCACTCCTTTCGCCAATGTGTGGGACATCCAGCACGTGCCGTGTTTGGCACTCCTTCATCGTAAGAGTTGAAATGCTAGCATTCATCAGAAATAAAAAATAAATATAAATCAGCAGTGATACTATACCACGCGGTTTCCTTTCTCCTTGATATCGGAAAGAAAACTTCCGTTCACTGACATGTGGGATGTCGACCATCCTGGTCCACTTGCCATGCACGCAGAACTCCAAGGGAGAGTCACCCCGGTCGTTGCGCCACAGTAATACTAATGAGCCGTCAAATCACAAGCCCAACCTTTCCTACTGTGAAGTTGCTCGGACGAAGGAACCATCATGACTTCGTTGAATTTCGCTTCTTGAAGAAAACTACTGTACCAGCAGTACTACTAGCTACAATAGTTACTCCAACAGAGGCCTCCTTTGGTTCATAGAATAGGAGTTTTATAGGAATATGAAAATCATAGGAAGTGAGATGACATGCATCTCAATTCCTATAGAGAAAGAGATGCCATTTGATGCATATGATAGGAATTTATCCATTAAGTCTAGGCTAATCTACTGGTAATTAGCTCTAAAAACTATAGTAGTAACTCGTACTGGTACATGCTCATAATTAATTAAACAAATGTATGGGCGACACAGACACACACACACACACACACTAACTACTAGTACTACTACTACTCACATGCTAGCTAGACGCCGTCGTTCTCCTTCCCGGCTTTGTCGGCGACACCCCACCGTGCTTGGATCTCCGTCGACCTCTCCGCAGCAGCGCGTGCGTCCTCTTCTTTTTTGCGGTGGCGGGCCTCTCTTTTCTTGAGTGCTTTCTGACTTTTCCGCTCCCTCTATGCGTCTTTGGCCGCCTCTTGCTCTACCGCCCATTCGGCCTTCGCAGCTTCAAATTCCGCCCACGTAGGTGTGAGGTCGCGAGCGGCAATGAACTCGGCACGGTGGGATGCCATCGCTTCCCTACCATTTTGTGTGCGGTCATGGGCGGCGAGGAACTCGGCATGGCGGGATGCCATCGCTTCCTTACCGGTTAGTGTGCGGCGCGGTGGCATGAACGACGCTTGGTGAGAGCTCTAGGGTGGAGTGGCCAAAAAACCGTGTGGTGCATTGGTTTTTCAAGAGCTCAAGGATAGAAGACGAAGGAAATTTGGATTCCCCTTCAATCCTGGTCATTTATTACTGAGTAAAATGCATTGGCGGTCATCGAACTTGTCTTCATAGCTCACTTTGATCATTGTATACGAGATATGGTGACTATCCGGTCACTGGCTCAGCATATAGCTCCGTATTTGTCTGGTTGACCAGTCAAATAGTCCGCATGCGCCTCATCAGCTCGTGTTCTTTATCTATCTATCTATGCGGGCCTACCTGTCAGTGGAGAAAGAAATAAAAACCAAAATTATGTGTATGTGAGGAATCAAACCACGGACTCGTCGCTGCAACGCACACTCGTCAGTCAAATGAAAATGAAATACTTTGTGTTAAATGCACAAACCGATTTTTTATATTATATGTGATGCACACATTAGCACACACCATCCATAGAGGCAAGTAGCATGTACGCGTGCAGACACTCACGCTCATGTTGTCAAACCATGCTAATGCATGCACGTCGCCCTCTCAATCAAAGTCCTGCTCATGGCGCAACGCAAACGGCAAGCCCGTCACCTGTGCGGCCCGGCGGTACCTAACATTACTGTTTAGACGTTTGCTGGAGGCCTTCGCAAACACCGAGCATGTATTCACCTGGCTCAGCACCAACGGTAATACTCGTGACTCGGCACCTTGCTCATGTATATCATCCATCACAACGACAATCTATAAAATAGCCTAGCTAGAGAGGGTACTATGGTACCTATATATGTATCGTGAGCGACCAATCATAGTGCCACTGCACACGAATGTGTGTCTGATCGATTCGTCCATTATTCGTAAGGTATGCATGGTTGTGTAGTGTCTAATGGTGGTCGTCGAAGGCTAGCTGGCGACAAGAGCAGTTGCATGGATGCCTGGTTGTCAATACATGACGCATACACTTCAAAGGCTCGTCATCCATGAGTTCACATTTTACCACCACGCCAGCGTCTGATCGCCCTGGCCTACCGAACGGTCCTACCGAAACCCCTTCCATCGCTAGCGTGTGCTTCCCGCCTGAAATGGTCACCGTACCTCCAAAATGTCAATGCCGCATTCACGGAACTTAACTACAGGTGCAGTTGGTGTGTCACTGACATGCGGGCCAGATGCCTATTGGGCCCACATGTCAGTGACCCAACTGCACTTGCAGTTAAGTCACTGAAGCAGCGTCCGCATTCCCGCCTGACGCGACCTCTCACTGGCGTCGGCATTGCAGCAGCGTGACGGCCAAGAGAGCGTCACCCGTGCGTCATCCCGGTGCAAGCGACTGCTCCGTGTTAATGACACCACAGCCATCCTTGCATCCGCCACCCACATTAATGACACACGGCTGCCAACGAACCTACTCCGGCGCCAGCCGTCCATCTGTCTGTCGCGGCTCATTGCCATTCGCCCGCTATAGTAACTTGATCCCCAGCTCCCAGCCATAGCCAAAGACCCACACTCATTCTCCTCCGGTCCCTTCCTTCTGTCGGCACCACTCCAACCATGGCCTCCTAGCGCTCCAAAGCTCTCTTGGACGTACTGTCGCAGGAGCAGACGAAGGACATCGGCAGCTTCGCTCCGGGCACGCTCCAAAGCTCTCTTGGATGTACTGTCGCAGGAGCAGACGAAGGACATCAGTGGCTCCGCTCCAGGCGCGCTCCAAAGCTCTCTTGGACGTACTGTCGCAGGAGGAGATGAAGGACATCGGTGGCTCCACTCCGGGCACGCTCCAAAGCTCTCTGGCATTAGTGTCCTCGGACAGATGCCGGTGTAAATTTGTGGGCCAGCGCTGGAGATTCCCTAACTATCATGCTATAATCGCTAACAGTGCTCCATTATTTCATAGGGAATAGTTATCCCTCGATCAAAATCAGATCCGTCGTGTTTCGCACTCCTCCCATGTAAGATTGTAGACTCTTGCTTACATAAAAATGGAGCAAGTGGACGGCACTGTAGCGCATCATATCACTCAAACTAGCCTGCCTAACATGTAGGAAAGCCCCACCCTCATCATTTTGTTCTGGATTTCTATCGATCGATCGCATGAAAATGTTACGCTTTGCAAGTTCAAAAGGAAAAGGCGGCACACTTACAACTCATACGCGTCGCGTTCGCGTCGCGCCCCCCTCCCCCCGACAGTCCGGCTGGCATGCCGCTCACCAGAGGGGACACGCATTATCTTGCATTTTCACTGACATGTGGAACTGCAATTGAATAAACCATCGATAGCAGAAATCTAATCGCTCGGCAGGCGTCGCCTGAGAAGAGAAAGACAGGGAGGGAGAAGAGATCACCCGCCCGCCGCGCATGGACTCCAAGAAATATATGGTGCTAATGTGAGGTGGGCCATGCGGGAGTCTGGACTGCTTCCAAGCCCGCTTTTGACAGCCCTGGCCTACTAGAAAACCCCTCCCCCTCCCGCGTGCGCTCCCTCCTCATACGCCAGCTACCCACATTCATAGCAAGTAGTACTAGTAAATACTGGGCTATAAGCCCGCTTATGTGGAGGAGAGAGAGGCATTGACAAAGTCAAGGAGTGGGCTCTACAAGAGCCCGTCTCTACACATGCTCCTAGGTATAAAAAAACTAAGTCTAAAAAAAAGAAGCATAAAAACAATTGTGTCTAAAAAAGAAAGGTAAAAAACATTTGAGAGGAATAGATAGAGAGAAAGTGACAAAAAGTTGTAACCTTATAGACAACCCTATAGTCAACACTATGGTAGTATTACATGAGGAAGGAGGGAGTGGTGCACATGCCAAGTTCACTGGGTTGCCGTGTTTCACACTCCTCCATCGTAATAGTGGAGACAATAGCTTTCATCAAAAATAAACAATGAATACTTGTTTCTCGTCCTCTATATCAGAAAGAATACTTTCATTCGCCGACATGTGGGACGCCGACCATCCTGGTCCGCCTACCATGCACAAAATTATCCTGGTCCACCCCGGTCATAGCGCAGGCCCAACCTTTCCCACTGTAAGTTGGTCGGACAAAGGAACCATCATTACTTCGTTGAATTCCGCTTCTTCAAGAAAACTTACTATACCCGCAATACTGCTACCACACGCGAAGAGTCGACGGCACTGTACCACGTCATATCACTAAAACCCACTAGGCCAAACCCACTATACCATGTCTCTGTACTTTTGCTACAATTTTCCTACCCTATGAACCAAATGAGGCCTCAAATGTATCTATGTCGACTATTGTATGATCGATCGCTAAGCCTACAATTTTAGGAGCTTGGGCCATTGGCCGGTCGACGACGGATCAGACCTATAAGCGTACCATGAGCTCATCAGCCCCAACGTTTCTCTTCGGTGAGTGTTTTCCATGTACTATAGCTCACACAGTAGCTAGCCTACTAACACCAAGAATCATCAAACAAGCCCTACTGATATGATAAACAGTTCAAACTTACATCTAAGCATGCCATATATTACATCAAAAGCTGGTGAGGATACATCTTTTTCCATAACTCAGAGAGGGTTCGCATGATTCACTATCAAACAAAAGTAGCAAGTACCGCCCACACAAGATAGTGCACTAGCCCTAAGATGGTTTGATAACACGCATCATTCTGGTAATTAAACACAATGCAAACTACCCTGAAGGATTAGCGCGACCAACTATTTCTTGTCATCGATCTCTCAGGAAATGACCACAACTAGGTCGGACCGCGGCATCGGAATCGATCTCTAGGGCGATGTCCACAGGATGGACAGCGGCATCAGAATCGATCTCTAGGTGTATGTCCACAGGGTGGACCCCGACATCGAAAACGATCTCTGGGGCGTTGTCCACAGGATGGGTCGTGACATCGGAATCATCAAGGACGTGCACTGGCACCTGCACAACCCTAATATATTAGCAAGCACATTGCAAATAATCAAAAACCACAACTATGGTAAGCCATTATTTTTTACCTTGTGCATCTCACTGGGGGATCCCATCCCTCCGGGGGCCATCTCCTCATCCTCGATGGGGGCCATCACCTTGCCAGGGGAATACTGCTTCTGAACGGCGACTATCTCCTCAAACTTGGCCTTGAGCCTCGCATAGGTGGCCATTAGAGTTTCTGGGGTAGGCATGGTGGGGCCCTTTCTATTCTTCCAGCTTTCTTTGAGGAGTTCGTCCGCCAACGTCGTCAACTCTTTGGCCAGTGCTTGTTTCTTGGAGTTCTTCGTCTCCATGGGTTGGTCCGCCAACATGGTCAACTCGTTGGTCGGTGCTCGCTTCCTAGAGATCGATGTCTCTGATACGTCTCCATCGTATCTACTTTTCCAAACACTTTTGCCCTTGTTTTGGACTCTAACTTGTATGATTTGAATGGAACTAACCCGGACTGACGCTGTTTTCAGCAGAATTACCATGGTGTTGTTTTATGTGCAGAAAATAAATATTCTCGGAATGACCTGAAACTCCACGAAACATCTTAGAAAAAATAATAAAAAATCCTCGCCAAAGATGAAGACCAGGGGGGCCACACCCTTCTCATGAGGGTGGGGGGCGCCCCCCCCCCCTAGGGCGCGCCCCCCTACCTTGTGGGCCCCCTGGAAACCCTCTGACGCCAACTCCAACTATATATATTTGCTTTCAGAGAGAAAAAAAATGGAGAGAAGAAATCATCGCGTTTTACAATACGGAGCCGCTGCCATGCCCTAAAACCTCTCGGGAGGGCTGATCTGGAGTCCGTTTGGGGCTCCGGAGAGGGGGATTCATCGCCGTCGTCATCATCAACCATCCTCCATCACCAATTTCATGATGCTCACCGCCGTGTGTGAGTAATTCCATCGTAGGCTTGCTGGACGGTGATGGGTTGGATGAGATTTATCATGTAATCGAGTTGGTTTTGTTAGGGTTTGATCCCTAGTATCCATTATGTTCTGAGATTGATGTTGCTATGACTTTGCTATGCTTAATGCTTGTCACTAGGGCCCGAGTGCCATGATTTCAGATCTGAACCTATTATGTTTTCATGAATATATGTGAGTTCTTGATCCTATCTTGCAAGTCTATAGTCACCTACTATCTGTTATGATCCGGCAACCCCGAAGTGACAATAATCGGGACCACTCCCGGTGATGACCATAGTTTGAGGAGTTCATGTATTCACTATGTGCTAATGCTTTGTTCCGGTTCTCTATTAAAAGGAGGCCTTAATATCCCTTAGTTTCCAATAGGACCCCGCTGCCACGGAAGGGTAGGACAAAAGATGTCATGCAAGTTCTTTTCCATAAGCACGTATGACTATATACGGAATACATGCCTACATTACATTAATGGATTGGAGCTAGTTCTGTGTCACCCTATGTTATGACTGTTACATGATGAACCGCATCCGGCATAATTATCCATCACTGATCCGGTGCCTACGAGTTTTCCATATACTAGTTTACGCTTATTTACTTTCCCACTGCAACTGTTACAATCACTACAAAATACCAAAAACATTACTTTTGTTGTCTTTACTTTTGTTGCTGCTACCACCACTATCATATTACTTTGCTACTAAACACTTGGCTACAGATACTAAGTTTCCAGGTGTGGTTGAATTGACAACTCAGCTGCTAATACTTGAGAATATTCTTTGGCTCCCCTTGTGTCGAATCAATAAATTTGGGTTGAATACTCTACCCTCAAAAGTTGTTGTGATCCCCTATACTTGTGGGTTATCAAGACCAATTTCTGGCACCGTTGCCGGGGAGCATAGCTCTATTCTTTGAGTCACTTTGGATTTATATCTGCTGGACACTATGAAGAACTTGAGAGATCCAAAAACCAAGATATATCCCTCAACTACGAGGGGAGGTAAGGAACTGCCATCTAGCTCTGCACTTGATTCACCTTCTGTTATGAGTAAGTTTGCGACACCTACACCTACTTCTGCTATTCGTTCTGATATGTCGCATGTTATTGATGATGCCACTTGTGCTATGCATGATACTTATGATGAAACTGCTTCTATGCCTGATACTACTATGCCCCTTAGTGAATTTCTTGATGAAAAAATTGCTAGGGCTAGAGAAAAAGAAATTATTGAATCAGAATACGATGATGAAAGTGATAATGAAAATATGCCTATTATTCCTGAGGGTTATCTTTTTGATATGGAATCTTCTGTCGCTGTTTTAGCTTGCAAAGATAGATATGAGCTTAAGAAGTTATTAATTAAATGGAACAAAGAATCACTTAGAGATAAAATGAGACCCGACCCTGCTTTTGCTACTTCACCTATTTGTGTTCCTGATAAGGATTATGAATTCTCTGTTGATCCTGATATAATTACTTTGGTTGAATCTGATCCATTTTATGGCTATGAATCTGAAACTATTGTGGCACATCTTACTAAGTTAAATGACATAGCTGCCCTGTTCACTAATGATGAGAGATCACTTTACTTTTATATACTCAAAATATTTCCGTTCTCATTGAAGGGTGATGCTAAGATATGGTTTAATTCTCTTGATCCTGGTTGTGTGCGTAGTCCCCAGGATATGATTTATTACTTCTCTGCTAAATATTTCCCTGCTCATAAGAAACAAGCTGCCTTGAGGGAAATATACAATTTCGTGCAAATTAAAGAAGAGAGTCTCCCACAAGCTTGGGGGAGGCTTCTCAAGTTACTTAATGCTTTGCCTGATCATCCTCTTAAGAAACCAGAAATACTTGATATCTTTTATAATGGACTAACCGATGCTTCCAGAGCTTACCTGGATAGTTGTGCTGGTTCTCTTTTCAAGGGAAGAACACCGGGCGAAGCTGAAATTTTATTGAATAATATGTTGACAAATGAAAATAATTGGGCACCTCCTGAGCCAGCTCCTGCTCCAATTACTGAGTCTATGCCTAAACCAACTCCGAAGAAGAGAGGTGTTCTATTTCTCAGTCCCGGAGATATGCAAGAGGCAAAGAAATCTATGAAAGAAAAATGTATTAAATCTGAAGACGTTAAGAATTTACCTCCTATTGAAGAAATACATGGTCTTAATTCACTGCCTGTTGAAGAAACTTATGACCTTAATTCTTTATTTACTGAAGAACCTCTTGATCCCGATATCCCGACACAGGTAGTAAAGGTAAATTCTCTCTATAGATATGATAAAGATGAAGTCCCTCCTACTAAAATTACTAGTCGGTGCTTGGATGAGTTTGATAACTTTATGTTGAAGCAAGACGACTTCAATGATTATTTTGGTAGACAATTAAAAGAAAATGCTTATATGATTAGACGCTTGGGTGATTATATGGCTGATATTAAAGGTGAACTTAAACTTGTTAGCAAACATGCTTCTATGGTTACCACTCAAGTAGAACAAGTACTTAAGGCTCAAAAAGAAGTGCTTGATGAAATGAATAGTAAGAAAAATGATTATGCTGTTAGAGTGGCTACTAGAACTGGTAGAATGACTCAGGAACCTTTGTATCCTGAAGGCCATCCTAAGAGAATCGAGCAAGATCCTCAAAGAAATAACATTGATGTTCCTAGTTCTTCTAAAAAGAAGAAGAAGAAAAATGATAGAACTATGCAAACTTCTAGTGAACCTATTGCTGAACCACCTGATAATCCAAATGATATTTCTATGTCTGATGCTAAAACACAATCCGGTAATGAACATGAACCTAGTAAAAATATTAATGGTGATGCTCAACCTAGTAATGATAAGGATGTAGGAATTGAACCTGCTGTTGATCTTGATAACCCACAATCAAAGAATCAACATTATGATAAAAGAGACTTTGTTGCTAGGAAACATGGTAAAGAAAGGGAACCTTGGGTTCAGAAACCCATGCCTTTTCCTCCGAAACCATCCAAGAAAAGGATGATGAGGATTTTGAGTGCTTTGCTGAAATGATTAGGCCTATCTTTTTGCGTATGCGATTAACTGATGTGCTCAAAACAAATCCTTATGCTAAATATATGAAGGATATCATTACTAATAAAAGAAAGATACCGGAAGCTGAAATTTCCACCATGCTTGCTAATTATACTTTTAAGGATGGAATACCAAAGAAACTTGGAGACCCCGGAGTACCTACTATACCTTGCTCCATTAAAAGAAATTATATTAAAACTGCTTTATGTGATCTTGGAGCCGGTGTTAGTGTTATGCCTCTCTCTTTATATCGTAGACTTGACTTGAATAAGCTGACACCTACTGAAATATCTTTGCAAATGGCTGATAAATCAACTGCTATACCTGTCGGTATTTGTGAGGATGTGCCTGTTGTGGTTGCAAACGTTACTATTTTAACGGACTTTGTTATACTTGATATTCCCGAGGATGATAGTATGTCTATTATTCTTGGAAGACCTTTTCTTAATACTGCAGGGGCTGTTATTGATTGCAACAAAGGCAATGTCACTTTTCATGTTAATGGTAATGAGCATACGGTACACTTTCCGAGGAAACAACCTCAAGTTCATAGTATCAACTCTATTGGAAAAATTCCATCGATTATATTTGGAGGTTTTGAATTTCCTCTTCCTACTGTCAAAAGAAATATGATATACTTATTATTGGGGATGTGCATATCCCCGTTGAGGTAACTTAGTGTTATTCGAAATTTCTCCGGTTTCATGATTATCGGAATGAGTTTGTTAACAAGACTTGATCAACCTTGTTAGTGGATTCTTTTTGATGAGCATGAGATGGATGAAACTAGAAGCACAAACTTCTGTACCCCACTTTTACTTTCTGTTATTTATATTAAATAAAATAAAAATAGTATTTTTCTGTCTGTTTCCTGACTTATCCGTGCAACATAAAAATATCCCGAAAATAAAAGTCCTCAGAATGACATGCCAATTTAATATGATTTTTTCGGGAATATTTGAGGATTTACTATGCAAAAATTACCGCGGGAGGAGCTGCCACCTGGCCACGAGGGTGGTGGGCGCCCCCCCCCCCTATAGGGCGCGCCCCCCTGCCTCGTGGGCCCATGGTGGCCCTCCTCCACTTATCCCAGCACCCATCTTCTTCCTCTGTCTCACACAAACCCGAAAAACCAACTCAAGCACGAGTTCCAGCCACTTTTGCTGTGATTTTCGATCTCCTTGCTCAAAGCACCTCTCGCAAAACTGCTTGGGGAGATTGTTCCTTGGTATGTGACTCCTCCATTGGTCCAATTAGTTTTTGTTCTAGTGCTTTATTCTTTGCAAATTTGTGCTGCATAGGTGACCATGTTCTTGAGCTTGCATGTCAAATTTATATGGTTCCAAGTAGTTCTAATGCTTGATATAGGCTCTAGGCACTTGTAGGAGTAGTTGCTATCAGTTTTATTGAGTTTGGTTACTTTTATTTTGAAGTTACTAAAAATTTCAGAATTTTTTAGAGAAAAACAATATGCTTAGGAAGATGTTCCAAGGTGGTTCCTCTAAGAAGCAAGGACCCAGGATTGCTATGCGCGATGCTGACGAGGATCCACCAAGAGACGCTCCAGTACGGCCTTGCGAATGGCCGTCGGAAAATTTTATGGACCGTGCGGGAATTAAAGAAGAATTCAAAGCATATTTGCGCAATGCCGGTCTTGAGGATTTTGAGGCTAACAAATGCCCCCAGTATCATGATCTCACAAGTTCATTTGTGAGGAGGTTTGAGTATTCATCTTCGCGTAATTCTCCTTCAGTCATGTTTGATCTTTATGACAAATCTTATACCATGGACTTAGAGGATTTCACTTCTGCTTGCAAACTTCCATCATGGGGTAGTGTTAGGGATCCCCCTAAATCTGAATTTAGAAACTTTCTTGCTAGTATAACTGTGGGGGAATCTAGAGATATAACGCAGGCTACCATAGGGAGCATTCACTTTCCTGCTATACATTATTTTGCTCTCTTCATCGGTAGATGCATAAATGCTAAGGATGAAGCATGTCACATGTGTGTCCCTGATCTTAGCATTCTTAGGAGTGCTGTGTTAGGAGACCAATCTTATCATATGGGAGCCATTGTAGCTCGTAGGTTGCATCATAATAGACATAATGGAGATTTCTTTGGAGGAATTTATGCAACCCGCTTAGCTCATTTTCTTGAGATAGACATTCGTGAGGGTGATATGGAGTTGCCTCCTGCATATTTAGATTATGACTCTATGGCTTCGCACCAGTTTGTCGAGAGGCCTGAATCACCTCTCTTATATCGTTTAATTTTTGATAAACGACGTGTTTTCCGTATTACTCTCCCTGCTCCTGCCTTCTTTGATTCACAGACAAAAGGAAGATATGTTATTACCAGAGAGGAGGCAGAAGAGTACGAGAGGAGAGCGGAGGCAGCTCGACTCCACGCTGCAGCTCAGCAGGCGATAACCGCTGCACATCAGTATGATCCCAACTATTCTTCCTCATCACAGTACGACCCCAACAACTATTATTATGGATATCCGCCAGGCCAGCCGTGTCCATAGACCAACTTAGGCCAAAAGCCTAAGCTTGGGGGAGTATGTATTTCTCACCGACATTACATTTATGTTCACACACACAATCATCGCTATTTGTCGGTGCTCATACTTTTTGACTGTAATATCCATGCTAGTTTATTTTCTTTTTCCTGCTTTCTTCTTGTGTGTTTGTTAAACCTTAAGAAAAACCAAAAAAACTAGTAGTAGTTTATTTTTCTGCTGTAGTAGTAGTAATTAAAAAGAAAACCCCAAAATATTTCTCGTTCTTCTTTTGCTTGTTGGGAGCTTTCCCGTGTAAATAGTTTTATTTCTTTTCTTTTCTTTGGGGTCAGTAGGAGAAGACCATAATTAAATTGTTGAAGTGGCTCTTATATGCATTATTGTTGATTTAACCAAGAGCCCACATTGCCTTGTCTTCTCCTGTTTATTGAATGCTCGCAGATTCCAGCTTTGTCCGATGCACGTACACTCTTATTATTATTCACACCGTTCGGTCGTGCAAGTGAAAGGCAATTATGATGATATATGATGGGCTGACTGAGATGAAAAAAGCTGGTATGAACTCGACCTCTTTTGTTTTTGTAAATATGATGAGTCCCTCATTCTTGATTCAGCGTATTATGAATAAACATATTGCAATGGCAATTAGAGATCATAGTTGCTTGTGCCATGCTTGATTAGCTATGAGTTATAATGGTTTACCTTGTGTGCCAACATGCTATTGAGATGGTTATGATGTGGTATGATGGGGTGGTATCCTCCTTTGAATGATTTAAGTGACTTGACTTGGCACATGTTCACGCATGTAGTTGAAACAAAATCAACATAGCCTTCACGATATTTATGTTCATGGTAGATTATATCCTACTCATGCTTGCATCCAATGTTTATTAATTTTAATGCATGTACATGGCTGTTGTCGCTCTCTAGTTGGTCACTTCCCAGTATTTTGCTAGCATTCACCTGTACTAAGCGGGAATGCCGCTTGTGCATCCAATCCCTTAAACCCCAAAGTTCTTCCAGATGAGTCCACTATACCTCCCTATATGTTGTATCTACCTGCCGTTCCAAGTAAATTTGTATGTGGCAAACTCTAAACCTTCAAATAAACATTCTGTTTTGTATGCTCGAATATCTCATGTATCAACCAAGGTTGTCCTTATCTTTCGTGTTAGGTGGGTTATTCTCAAGAGGTGTGGACTCCGCTCCTCACTCACGAGAAAATGGCTGGTCACCGGGATGCCCAGTCCCATGCTTTATGCAAACTAAATCAAAATTAATTGCAAACAAAACTCCCCCTGGGACCTGATGTATGTTGGAGGCACTCGTTGTTTCGAGCAAGCCATGGATTGATGTTTGTTGGTGGAGGGGGAGTATAAACTTTACCATTCTGTTTGGGAACCGCCTATAATGTGTTTAGCGTGGAAGATATCGCCATCTCTTAGTTGTTACGTTGACAATGAAAGTATACCGCTCTAAATACAATTTACCTCTATTTCAAAACCGAGCTCTGGCACCTCTACAAATCCCTGCTTCCCTCTGCGAAGGGCCTATCCATTTACTTTTATGTTGAGTCATCACCCTCTTATTAAAAAGCACTACCTGGAGAGCACAGCTGTCATTTGCATTCATCACTGTTAATTTATATTGGGTATGACTATGATTGGATCTCTTTTACCATGAATTACAATGTCTAGTCAGTCCTTGATCTTTAAAGGTGCTCTGCATTTATGTTTTGCGGTCTCAGAAAGGGCTAGCGAGATACCATCTTGTTATATCATATTATTATTGTTTTGAGAAAGTGTTGTCATCCGAGATTTATTATTATGACTTGCTAGTTGATTATGCTATTGATATGAGTAATGATGAGACCTGAGAATTATTGCAAATATGGTTAGTTATGATCTATGCTGAAAACTTGAATGCTGGCTTGACATAGTTACAACAACAAGAGCAAACAGAGTTTGTAAAAGTTTTTCTTTCTTTCTTTCAGTTTGTCAACTGAATTGCTTGAGGACAAGCAAGGGTTTAAGCTTGGGGGAATTGATACTTCTCCGTCGTATCTACTTTTCCAAACACTTTTGCCCTTGTTTTGGACTCTAACTTGTATGATTTGAATGGAACTAACCCGGACTGACGCTGTTTTCAGCAGAATTACCATGGTGTTGTTTTATGTGCAGAAAATAAATATTCTCGGAATGACCTGAAACTCCACGAAACATCTTAGAAAAAATAAAAAAAATCCTCGCCAAAGATG